>NC_068938.1:185747592-185800092 GCF_016801865.2 Culex pipiens pallens | reverse complement strand
CGTGACTTTACGACTTGACTAGGCCTTTGTGGTTTTAATCTACGTGCTCATTTGTTTATTGGGCAAGGGGATTTGTTTGTTTAATGTTTAATTTGTTTTGCGTGATCTCAGAGTTTGTAACGTTTCTAGCCAAACTTGTTTGAATGTATTAAGATTGTTTCGAACATTTTTAGAACAATTTTTTCAAAATAAATGCTTTAAAGTTCAAAACAAAAAGGAAAACTATCGTAAATTTCCTTAAAATTTCGCAGTTTCTAACGACATTTTTTATTTTGTTTTTTTTTTCATTTACAAATTGAACTATAAATGAAACTTTGTCAAAAAAGCTTTACAATTTTAAAGGCTGGTAATACGAAACAAACAAGTTAATGTTCGAAAATATATATCTTGAGAAGAATTTCTGATCTTATTGATGACTTATGCAAAGTTGTAGGTTATATTTGGAATTTTCCCGGAAAAAAGAAAACTTTAAAATAAAATTTGGCGATTTTATAACTGGAATTTTTAATAACCTTAAATTGAATTAAAAAAAAAAGGTTTTTTTTATAATATTTTTACAAGTTTAAACTGAAAATTATTTTTTGTGCTGTAGTATTTAGCACAAAAAGTTGAATTCCTCTGCGGAACTTTTATATTTTTTGGAGACTCAATCTTTTTAAGGGATAGCAAAAAATCTGATACCGTAGATATGAAACTTTAAAAAAAAGGTAAACAAAATTTGCTGTTTTTACAATCATTAGTTTTCTAGATATCTAAGTATTGACAAAAATGTATTTTTTGCTGAAAAAAAAAACTTTTTGCAGTATTGTGCAACATAATTTCACAAAAAATTAAAATATTTTTAAACGAACTTAAACATGTTAAAAATGTTATAAACACAGTGTAATGCATTTTAGAATGTTTTCAGCTGATTGCACTCAACATTTCGTACTAATTTTGAAGTTTTTGGTAATTTTTTTAGCCCCCTGATTTTTCGGATCGATTTTGATGGGGGGGGGGGGGGGAGACAAAAACTTTAAATAAAACATGAATTGAAAAAAGAAGAAATCAAAAATAATTTTAAACCAAATTACAAAATTCAGATTAAGATGCATTTTTTCTTGTTTTGCTCTATTGATTGGACTGCTACATCTTAGAGTTTATATTTTGTGAAAAAATAGTTTTCCACACCCCAAGCAACACACTTTGTCAGATAAACGTATTTCCTAACAGGTTGTATAACCAATCCCCCTTGTTACCACAACTTGTTCTACAACTCCTGTGAACTGGAAAAAGCGCACTTTTTTCTTTTGTATAACTTGCCAGAAAAAGATGCAAGTTATCAGAGTAAGTTGTACAAATGTATTTGACAACACTGTGCTATCTAACAAGAGATTCAACGAAAAAAGGGGGCGTGGTTTACGGCTGTGCTGTCAAATCAAAGCGCACACTGGAAAGGAAAGTTAGATTGAAAACAGCTGTCTAACCGTCGACTAACTTACATGTAAACAAACGTTTCTTATTAGAATTTCAATCAACGACAAAGCTAATTAAAAACGTACGCTTGTTTCTGCAAGATTTATTTAAAATAATTTGAAATTGAAATTTAAAAAAAGAGAAGCAATCATGGCGCGCATGTGATTAGTGAGAAATTCCCTGCATGGCGAACTTTTTAGAATTTCCTTTTTTGGTGAACTTCCTCTTTCCCAAGATTCGATCCGATGACTTCGACGATTTGTTCAATTTTGTTGTTATCTCCACGGCAGGTCCAGGCGCGCTTCCACATCTCTCCACGGGGCTTCATAGTAAACAAGCTGGCCCAAGCGTCAATAAGAAGGCTGCTGTCTGTTTTGATAGCTAAAGAACTTAACTCCAACGAAGGCTGTCATTGGAATTGAAGTTATATAAGTTTGTTTCAAGTCAGTTTTTATAAATCCACTATATAACTTTGTTATAACAAACCGTTTCAACTGTCATTTCGATTACCGTACCACGGAGTAATATTGAAAATCGGTATGATTTTGATTTGTTGTTTTCTCTATCATAAACTCTATAAGTTGTTAATTTGTATAGCTTTTACCAGCGATATGTTCACAAATGAATCGGTCAACAATCAAAACTATTGCAATAAATAAACATTATTGAAACTCTAAATTCCTCATGTACAAATTTACACCACCTAACAACACGCAATGTCAAGTTGAATATGTATGTTGAGCATCAGTTATATAATCTATTCTCCGATAACATTTGTGTAACAAAGCGAGAAAACCTAAGGTTATTTATAGAATGGTTGGCCACGCCCATTTTTCAGCAGATGCCGTCACATTACAATGTTAGATAAGCAGTGACACAAACAGTGCAATATTGTTTTTATTCAACAAACTGTTTTCGAGTGAAACATTGCAGATAAGGGAACAGCATCTTGGCATATCAGCACTTTGACGTTCAATTACAGCTCGTAAAAAATATTTTCAAGTAAAATAAAGTGATAAATAGCTCAATAGGAAGTGAGCAAGCAAGTTTCTATCAAAAGTGTTCCAAAATAAATTGTTTAAATAGTGAAAAACAGCAAATTGGATTGAGTTAGGAGCAAGTGCTCCTAACACATGCCAAACATGTGAAAATATTCCCTATGTTGTGTGTTAAAGTTGGAAAAGAGTGAAGTTGACTGTGTTGTAACACTTGTTTGGAACAAATCTCAAGAGTTACATAAGTCAGGTATACAAGTAGTGAAATAAACTGTTATTTAACTAACGTTGAAATTTTTTCTCGTATGTTGATCAAAAACAGCTGTCTAACTGTTATACAACAGACGACAAGTTATGAGTGCTACTTGGGACTGTTACTTAATTAGCTCTCATTTGAATTGCGATATCTCGGAAACTTTTAGTTTGAATTTCAATAATGAACTTTAAAATTTTTGCAAAATTTTCTACTCTTCAAAAAATTATTTTGATCAATAAATTAAAAATCAATCAAATCTTTGAAAACCGAACCAATAATTTCCAATACATCGTAAATTGTAAAACGAAGCTTTTTTAAGACACTGATAAAAACTATTTGTTTTCCAAAAAATTAACATTTGTTTGCTTACTGTAAAAAAAAAGGAAATTTCAACAGCATTTCTTTTAAAAAAGTTGAAAAGTTGTTTTTCCTATAACAAATAAAAAAATGCAAAAAGCATTAAGCAACTACCTTAAACGTAAATTAATTGAAAATTATAAACATTATTTTAACAAAACATCAGTCATTTTCGATTGCAAATTATATTTTGCATTTAAACATAATTTTGGAATTTTCGATTTTTTCCTGAAAATCTATTTATTATAACTTCTTATCTCCGATACCAGATTTTGCACCATTCTTAAATTCTAGTTTACAAGATGTTTTTTTTAGTCTTATGGAATGCAGAAAAAAATCAAAATAAAAAAATACGAATTTGAAAAATTCACCTTTTGAAAAATGGGATTTTTTCAGGTATCTTTTAAATTCTAAAAAGTATTTAAATTAAAACGATAAAAACTTTTTTCACATCACGAAATTAATTTTAAAATCCTTTGAAAGTAACTGATTCACTGAAGTGTGATTTTTTAATTTTCGATGAAATAAAAGTTTTTTTTCAGAATTCTGAGTACGCCATCAAATTGAGCGCTCAATTTTACATGATAGTTTAAAAATTCCAAATAATGGTGAAAATTATTGAAAAACACGTCTTTTTTCGAATGTTCTAAAATGAAAGGGGTCTTTCGTCGCCAGATATTTAAAACTTTACGTCAAATTCGTGATCAATTATTCCTTAGGAAAAAGTTCCACGGGAATCGAAGATGGGTCGGGGCAACTTTTTCCGATTTTGTGTGAGTTGGCAGAGAATGACCCAAACGAATTGTTCATAAAGTACGTCACGTTTACATTGCATTTAAAAGTAAAGGAAAAAGTGAGAGTTTTGTAATTTTTTAAACTGGTCCAATAATTTTAAAACAAACACACACAGACAACTCAGATTTGATCTCGCCCAACAATGCACCCCGATTGTTCTCGATTTCTTCTCACTTTTTGACAGGGCTGATCCATCGCAAACCCTCACACATCATCGGCCAAATCAGACTCGATCCAATTTGACGCCGATGAAAACCGATACTTTCCTTCGACAGCTGAAAGCATCCCATTGAGGCTGGTTCCGTTTCGTGGCTCCGACCAGCTCCGCCATCATTCCGTCCCAAAAGCAACACATCTCAATCGAAATCGTTGAGATTTCCGAGGAAAAAAAAAACATAATAATGAAATGATCACACTGTTATTAGCCTGTCAACCGGAACCGGCCGAAATCCAAAACCCCTTTTCGTCGGCTGGCACAGCTTCCAGGAAAAGACAATTTGTGACACACAGACGCACAAATGAATTCTGAGGAGGCACCACAGTCGTTCTCCGGGGGTGCAAAAATTATTGAAGAGGGTTTGACAGATAGCACTGCCGGTTGGTTGGCGGTTTGTCTTTTGCCAACTCCGCAATTCTGCACCAGACTCGAGATGAGTAACAGCTGGCAGTTGGATAACCCTTAACTTTTTGTAGAAGTTAACATAACCCTTAAAAATACTTCGAAAAGAAAAACATAACCTCAATTACAAAATTCAATCTCCAAGGCGAACCAAATTTTCCCCATAAAAAAAGCAAACGAAAGGATCTAATGAACCCCCCTCGGGGGTAGATGAGGGTTAAAATTGACCATCGCCAATCAACTGGAAGGATTCTCGTCTAATTGGTACTTTCCGGAATTGCCAGGTTGCCATGGTTCGTGCGCTTCCTTCCGATGGGCAACACTCCAAATTAGCACAGCTTGCGAGGAGATTGTGCCTTTTTTAAGGTTATGTTTTTTCAAGAAACCCAAAAGAATCTGCGAAACTTTTTTGCTTTTTTTCGGAACCCAAAAAGTACTTCAAAAAGGGTTCACTTTTCAGCGCTGAAAGCAGGAAAAAAGTTTTTCCAATTTCCACCACCCGAACCGCCCAAGAAGATGCTCGTCTCTCTTTTTTTAACGGCCAGTCAATTAACAAATTTGACATAATTGTGAAAGGAGCGTTTGGGTGTTTGTTTGTGCGGTGCAGTGGGTGGTCACAAGCACCGTACGGTGTGAACAATATAAACATTTTTATAGTTTAAGTTGGGTAATGAAAAAGTTTGCTCATAATTTTTGTTTGCTTGCTGTAGTGTCTCTCACGGTGAAGTCTATTTTGATGACGGTGAGTTTTACGACTCGTCACCTGAGGAAATCGTGCAAATCAGGTTGGTTAGGGCGATTGTTATTTTTTTAACTGATAGATTTATAATTTTTGAAGAATAGTGGTTCTCTACGACAATTGACATTTTGAACTATTGCACAGCAAAAAATCCGATAGTAGAAATGCATGCAAAAGCATGCACATCACCTTCATGGTAAAAAACACTTAATATTACACACTGCATGTACAATTTTTGTAAACACAAAAAATAGGTGCAACCGACGGGACTCAAACCCAGCACCACTGGCGCCTTAGCCTACTCGGCCATCAGACCGATGAAGAATGGAAAGGATAAACGTATATATGAGCTTGACATTTGGATCAAGTAGGTTTCCCATAATGATGAGCTACATATTTCAGGGTGTAATATTACATTATTATTATTATTATTTATTTTTTTTTTTACACCCAGACCTTTTACACGCAGCTGGATTACTTCTTTATTTGAAGTGTGGTCTACATTTTATCGTTTAAAATTGAAAAGTTTGCGCAAATTCCTAAGCTCTTCAATAAAGTATTTCAAAAATATAATAATTTGGACTAAAACAAGAAAAAAAGAAAATTATTCAATTTTAGACTTTAGTATTTTTGAAACTCAAAAATCCAAAAAACAACAATTCTAGAAGTTTTTTGAAAAGGTCCTATAAACCAAATTTTCATTTTTTTGCTTTTTGGGTGTTTTTAGAACCGCCTTAAGTCAGGGGTATACGAAAACACCCAAAAAGCAAAAAATGAAACCTTTTCAAAAAAAAAACTCTGGAATTGATACCTGAAAGTAGCTATAACTTGAAAACGGTACACCTTATAAAAAAAGGTAGTCAAAATTCTATTTTGCTCAAAATATGATTTTTAATATTTTTTTGTCTAGATTTTCGATATAAAAAAAAAACTTTTTTAATGCTTGTCTCCTAAGCCAGATTTTGGACCATCACGCACTATGGCTCAAATAATGTCTTTTTTGTATAAATATCGAAAATTAAAAAAAAAACGTATTTTGGGATTTCAACATTTAGTCATTAAAAGTTATTTAGAAAAAAAAATAGAATTTTGTTTCCCTATACCTGTTTTTCCTCAAAAGTCTGATTGATAACCTACAATTTTGCCAAAGGCAACAAATCAATCCGAAAATCACTTCTCAAAAACATAATTTCATTTGTATAACCAAACCCCAAAAATTGTATGGAGACAATTTTTTGAAGAATAAAACTGTTTTATATAAAAATAAATTCGAAATCAAATGTTACAAAATGTGTTCTAATTAAATATCGTAAGATTTTATTTTGTTTTGCAATTAAAATGTATATTTTACTAGAAAAAAATGTTGGTCCCCTTGGTTTGTTGTGAAAATTTGGAAAGGGAACACAAAAATTTCAAATAAAACTAGCATTGACTTTTCGAACCTATCACAATAAAAACGATTAATTTAAGCATATTTAAGCTGTGTATAATTTCTTTGTTATGTCGCCTTTTTGAATTGTTTCTATTCAATCAAAAAGAGAATTATACATACATTTTAGTTTTCAATATTGAAAATTAGAGCAGTACAGGACAGAATTCTTCCTCGATTCCGGAAATAGATAAAAATAACTTTAAAAAGTTGGAATCAACACTACCTTTTCAAAAGAAAAGTTGAATATTTTGAATATTGAGCCCATTTAAAATGTTAGTTTTGAATACAAAATTTTAAATTTTCAAAACATTTTTTTTTCAAAGGGTCCGAAAACTTACATACAATCCATTTTTTATTGTTGAAAATTGGACCATCAGTTGCTGGGATATTGGCATTAAAAAAATTGGGGAGATTTTGAAAAGTCCAATTTTCTTTTGAACTTGTTATTTTAACCGCTGGTTCTTCAATGTTTCTTTAAAAAAAACTATTTTCTAGTTTTAATCATACTTCAAAGGCCATATCATGAAAACGGCACAAATTATAAAAAAAAAATCATTAAAATACTAAAACTATTGTAAAAAAAATTCGACCAAGCTTTCTATTTTTTCTAAGCACCACATTTTTTTTAAAACTTATCATTTGGCGGCATAATTTTTGCCCGTATTTGGCTGAAAAGTTGCGGGTTTTAGTTTCCTGTAAACATAATATAAAAATCACAATTAAAAAATATTCAGATTTAAAAAAAAAGTTTATTTAAGTTGCTTTGAAGCCGGTAACAAAAAATCATAATTATAATTATAAAATCATGTCATAAATATTATAATAATCATACCATTATTATAATTATAATCATATCATACTTATAATAATAATAATCATATTATCAGATTTCGAAAAAATCCCGTAATTTGCCATATTCCGGGTTTCACCGGCGTACCGGGAATCGGTCCCAAAGTGGCCAGATCAGTCCAAAAGCGGTCTTGGTGATCATGGATAACCTTGATTTTGCAAATGATGATCTTTGACATCCATATTGCCCTGTAAAAAATTGACCTCCAATAATCCCGTAATTTGGCATATTCCGGGTTTCACCGGAGAATCCGGGACCGGTTCCAAAGTGGCCAGATTGGTAGAGAAATGGTCTTACGATCACGAATGAGCTTGATTTTGAAAATTATGAATTTTGATATGTATGTTGCCTTGACCAAAATATTCCAAATAATGCTCAACAATAGAGCGTAATCCGGGTTTCACCGGAGTACCAGGAATCGGTCCCAAAGTGGCCAGATTGGTCCAAAGTGGTTTCGGGGATCATGGATGAGCTTGATTTGCAAATGATAATCTTTGACATTGATAATGCCTTTTCAAAAATTATTCAGAAATACTCCCGTAATTTGCCATATTCCGGGTTTCACCGGAGTACCTGGGACCGGTTCCAAAGTTGCCACATTGGACCATAAATGGTCTTGAGTATAATAAATGAGCATTATCTATCATTCTGGCATGGATTTGCCATAGATTATCATTGAATTTTTATAACTGCATGTAAAACATATAGTAAAAAGAGGGCTGAAAAAAAGTTGCTCCTATGGTTTCGGGAATAACTTAGGGTAAATGCCTCTATTTTTGATTTTTCAAAAAAGCAACATTATCAAGAGATCTGTCCTTTGCTGTTTAGATATCGAAAATCCGTCCACAGGGAGCCGAGATATAGCTGTTCAAAGTTGGAGTTCCACCTTTTTTCGCTTGCTTGGTAGTCCGCGGGATATTTTTATGGATGGGAGTTTAGGTGTTAAAAATCTTTTTTTCTGAATAAACAGAAAAAAAAATGATGGTAATATTCATCAGAAAATGGTGACAGCTTTTGTATAAAAAAAAGGTGTAATATTACATCAGAAAGTGATGAATTTTCATCAGTTTCTGGTGAATATTCATCAGGTTCACATTTTTACACATTTTTTAGGTAACAGGTAACTCAACAAAATAGGTAATATTCAACCAACCAAATTTTCAACATTCCAAAATTCAACTTTTTTTTAACTGTGCAGTCCTCATTTATACCTACAACTTTGCCCAAGACACCAAATCAATCAGAACATGCTTTCACACTTCCATTTTTGTATGGACAGCTGCCAAAATTGTATGGAGTCTTGTATAGGTGAACCAATGTCACGAAATGGCTTCTTTGGTCATAAGAAAAGCCTTCACAAAGTTTTAGCCAGCTAAAAACACAAATTTTATTCTTTCTAATCTTATGTGTGCAAATATTTGTCCGATTTTCATAGTCTAAAGTTAATAATAAAACTTAGTTAAAGAATGTTATCAGAAATGACACTTTTAAAAATAATCAAAAAAATTTTTTGGCTTCAAATCAATCCTTAAATGGCTTTTAGTATTTTATTTTTATTTTTACAAAGTTTTTAGAAAGATATAAATTAATTTTTGTAATATCATGATTTTTTCAAAAATAATTTTCCACTTTTTTTGTCTGTGTGGTCTTGCAAAGCTGATTTCGTCTTTTTTGTTTCACCACCCTAACCATCATTTCGTCTTCTTTACCTCAGGAAAAGTTCCCCCAATCGTAAAAGGCTTAAACCACCTTGCCGGAAACGAACCAAAGAGACCCCCAGCATTGTTGAAAATTTTGCGCGACAAAACCTGCGCGCCCAAGACAATAAAAACAAAGTTATCCAGGTTGGTTTTGTTGGTTGTTGCCACCGCGGCGCTCTTCGCCATAAAACCGAGTAATTAATTTACACTTTCGCACAACCAACCGCCAAGATTAGCCTATAACCGGACTAGTTAAAATTTTGAGTGGGGAAGAAAGGTGGAAAGGGGTTGGATTGTTTACCTTTGTTTGGAACTTCGTTTAGCCGAAAAAGTGTCGTTCGGAATGTTCACAACCGTCATAACTGGAAGTCGTTGGACTGACTTATCTCAGCGCCGCGAGAAATCCAAGTATGACCATAAAGCCGGAGACAAATGACCATCCATCATGGCATTTTTGGGTGACTCCGGTGTAATAACTTTCTTGCTGAAAAGAGCTGGAGGTCCGAGAAAAACTGCATTATGCATCAGAGTTGGGTCCGACTTATCGGGGTACAATTACCGCCGGGTGAAATGAGTTGTTTTTAGTGAGTGGGCAGTAAAAGTTAACGGAGTTTGCGTAAAATTCAAGTGGAATTGATTTCCACTTGAAGATTGTGACCCGCGGCGCGGGGTGGCCAGGACTGGTTTATGGGACAATTTGTCGGCGCCAAGTAGATGAATCGGGTCGTCCCCACATTACGAGACTTTAATTACTTTATTGTTTCATTACTTTGGGGACGTAATGATCTCATTGTGGCTCAAGTTATGAATAATAGCTCGTTTAGGTTTTGAGTTGTGAGCAAAATAATCATACCTTATCATAATATTTGATTATATATAAATAACAAAGAATGCAAGGACAGAATTTCAAAGCTTTTGTATGTCAAGTGATAAGAAACCAATTTAATTGAATTCCAAACAACATTTCTCAAGAATTTCAACTTTTTCCCACCACTTCAAACCTACCCAAACAGAATATGCATAACTTTTATCATATCAACTTCTTAAAATCCACACCTTGCTCATAATCTGGCAGCTAATTAAATCCCCCAGCTGGTTCGCATATCAGCAGCTATAAAACCCGCGTCCAACCAACCAGAGCCAGCTTTGCCATGTTCGTCAACACTCCAACCCAAAAGATATTCCGGGAGCTACCCCTCTTCAAGAAGCATCTTCCTCCACCGCCAGCCACCGTAAATAAGCCAATTAGAATTTCAAATCAAGAACCTCATGCCAGCAAAACAACGCGTCTGAGAATGACTTTGAGAATCTCGCTTTGATCCGATCCGATTGCACTTTAGATTACTAATAAACGATAGCCCCGGCGCAGCTCAAGACTTTGGCTGTTCATTGGAATCACAAATTTGATTGTTATTTTAGTTAATTTCCTGGACCGTTGAGCGTGGAGGTGCGTGAAACTTGTGCTTTGGCGGCAGTGAAAAATGCGTCAAAAACACGCGAGCGCAAACAAAGGGGCGGGAAATTGGGGTCAACCATGTTTTTGATTTAAGCCCTTTTCTTCGCTTGTAGTTTTAAATAATTAATTGTAAATTAATTTTGACTGACACTTTTTAAACATAACTTTAAAATCATATCAGACCTCAGATATTTCATAAGCTCTTGAATATAGCTGAGAAAATTTTGCCTTTAGAACTCATCCAGCACAAGTGTTCCTTAATTCATCATCTTATTATGTGACATTTATCAACTTTTCGACCATCTCCAACCATTTAACAAGGACCACATCCCAGGAGATTGAGTTGTGTGTTCGGCGGCGTTAATGGCCCAACAATATATCACTGCCCTTAAACCAACAACATCGCCCGAACACAACAAAGTGGTTTTTGACAAAATAACGACCAACTTTGTACATTACGATTGCCCCACACTCCGCCGCCGCGTTCCCTCCAAAAATTTGATTGCGGCAAGTTCTCCAATTTCACGGAACACATGCTGACATGTTACGACTTCTAATTAGCACTACATGGAACTCACACAAATAACCTCGAAAATAAAGCACTAAAATGAAGACTTAAGAGTATCATAGCACTGTGGATAACAAACATAAGTCAACATTAGCAGCAACCAAAAAAAAAAGGTTGAAGAAAAGAACACAGCATGAAACCTAACCTCAAAGTCGACTTTTCTCAGAAACTGACCGCCATCAAACGCGGAGTGACGCGCACTTGACATAGTTCTCAAAACGCGTATTTACTTTAAGAGTGTGATTTCCATCCTTCACTTTGTGAGGACTAGCGCGAGGGGTCCATCCATTGAGTCAATAAAAAAACAAATGATTTCGAGCGGAACATTTCATTTGGGCCAACATTTCATCATGACCAAAATGGATATGAATATTCATCAAAAAAGTTTCAAAAAGCAATCACTGTCACAAAATCTAGTGTGAACAATCCTCTCATGTCTCTTCCACGAGATGTCGTTGAAATGATAAATAAATGATTATGTTTTTGAAAGAAACTACAATTTTACTAATACATTTATTTCATCAAGTAAAATAAATTGTGCAATGTCAAAAACTTAAAAATAATCATTAACCTTTTCAAATTGTTACCCTCCAATTGACTTAGGTCAATCTTGAGCCGCCAAGAACGCCAAAGTCGACGATTTTGAAACATCAAGCCATCTGTCAAAGTTAGGGACCGCCGAAAAAACAAACAGAAAAAAAACTAGTTTTAGGTCGAACTTTTTTGTTTTCGTCTCCTAACCTTTTTTTATGCATGTGCCCCGACCTCACTCGCGCTCTAATTGAGGCCATATGTTAGTCATCTCGAGGAGGGCACCCCCCTTTCGGGAGGGCGCGTGACCGCCCATCAACAGCATAAAGGGCGCACGCGGAGTTTGAATTATATGTTGCGAAAGGTTGGTTTTCACTTTTGCTCGCGTTTTTATGAGTTACAGATGTGTGATGAGCGCGCGCGATGACGGTTGGAATTGGGAGCCAAGTTACTCTTTTTTGTGTGTGTGTGTGCGCGCGCGATTAAAATCGTTTCAGAAATATTGTGCCTTTCAACAGCTCGTAATAAGCTGATGTATGGTGTCGCTATTAACTCTTCTCGATTTTTTTTGGGAGGATTTCAACAATATTAGGCCTTAACCAGATGTCGTGTTAGATGATAAATGTCTTGGAATTGATATAAAAAATAAAAAAAATGAAATTTTTTTAACGAGTTTCAGAATCGTGTATTTTTGAAGATATATCTCAAATGTGGATAATCTTTACTAGACAAAGTAAAGATTGATACATTTTCATTGAGTTCTTTTTAAAGTGTTTAATATACATTTTTGAAAATTCCGTTTGAGCCATGGCCCAAAGTGTACACACATATAAATCAATCTACGCTTCCCTATGACCAAAGAGGCCATTTTGCATCATTGGTCGTCCATACAATTTTGGCAACTGTTCATACAAAATCAGCATATGAATTTTTGAATTTTATATCTTGAGATTTTTTGATCAATTTGGTGTCTCGGGCAAAGTTAAGACTAGGACTTTTATGAAAAAATAAATACAAAATATTTATTTTACTTTTAGTTCAAAATTTGTTGATATTTTTGTGGGGCTAGAGTGTAGGATTATGCAAAATCTGGTACCAAAGCTATGAATTTTTGAAAAAAATATGATTTATGATGAAAATATTGTAAAACAATATTCCAATTTGCAATTCAAAATTACTTTACATATTTTTTGATAAAGTACACCGTTTTCAAGTTAAAGCTATTTTCAATTGAAATTGTTTCATAAAATTTAAGATTTTTTTTTGTTAATTAATTTTTGTTTTATTTTTGTTTGTTCTTTTGTGTTATTTTTTCTGTAATTTAAAAATATTTCCTGAAGAAAAAAGCAATCCTGATAAAAATATTTTTGAAATGCTGATATAGTTAAGCATAATTTTCTCTCTTTTGAAACATGCTTAAATTTTGTAAAAACTGAGTTTTTTGCAGTGCCGTGTAATTAATAATCTGTTGGTTCGATTACCAATGTTAAAAAATAAAACCTTTGTGAAATGTTATGCCCTTGTCAATTAAAAAATATTTCGAATTTTAGAATTTACTTTGACAAGGCTTCAAACTCTTATTTTTGACACCGATCAACAAAGTCAAAAAGGGCAAATTGTAGGAAATTTTCTCAGCTTTTCAAAAACATTTTCAGCAGATTTCACTTTAAAATACGAATAACTTGAAAACAGTGCACTTGGCCAAAAAATTGTGGAGTCATTTTCAATTGAATATTCGATTTTGCATTTAAAATTAATATTTAAAATATTTAATGACTTTTTAAGTTTACTTCTAGAAATCATTTTTTAATCACACTTTTACAAAAAAAACAGCGGAGATGATTTTTAGGTAAAAGTTTTTAAGTAATATTTAAAATGTAATCTACAAGCCTTGTTATCAATATTGTAAATAAAACAAAAATCTAAAAAAATAATAATTTTGGAATTTGAATTGCGGACAAATAGTTTTTGAGATGACATTGCAAAAAAAAAATATATCGAGAAAAATAAGTTTTACCGATTTGGCAAAAAAAAATCACAGTTTATGTAGGCTCGCCAAATCAGGGGGCAATAACTATTGTTTCGAAAATTTCAAAATGTATATGAAAAAATAAGAAAATGAATTTTCCTGGTTGGAAATGTTTAGGCAGATATTTTGAAAAATAATTATTGCAAAACTACAGTGCATGTGTAACAGCCATTGCAAAACACTTTTTAATTCAAATGTTAGTACCATGCCTGTAATTTCATTTTTTTTCTATATTTTTTGTCTGCTACCCCTCCCCCTCCCCCTCGACTGTGGTCAGAGTCGAGAAACATAAACTTCAAAAAATATTTGCAACGGCCTTACCCTTTATTTTTCAAATGACGATATGTCGCCAACTGTCGGTCCGATTTTCAATGGTTCTATTAAATCTGGAAATGTTGTCTGATTTTGTATCAGAGAAAATTAAAAAAAATCAAAAATCAAATTATTCGCTCTACAGCATTGCCTTGGCGTTCTCGATTACGAGATTCCTACTCGAAACTAAGTGTCCGAAGGCTTTTTACACCTTAGCTTCCATCCACCCCGGGATTCGAACTGACGACCTTTGGATTGGGAATCCAACTGCCTACCAGCGACTCCACCGAGGCAGGACCCAGGGAGACGACTCCTACACCTGGAGAGAAAATTTAAAATAACTCCTAAAATTGTGTAGATTTTAATCTTCTATGTGAAACCTTACCCAAAAAAATTGAAAAAATTACATCGAAAAAGAGGTAACATTTATGCAATGTTCCGAAATTAAACATTGTTTAACTGTGCAGTATCACTAATAATTCTAATTAATTGGCAGTTGAACAGATGTTTCTAAAGCCATAAATTTATAAGACTAAAACAGAAATTGTTGCACATTTGATATGTTAGGCTTGATTTTAATAGTATATTTTGAAGGATAGTAAAATGTCTATAGGGTAAATCTATTGAAATTTTATTATCCTTCAAAAAATACTATTAAAATCAAGCCTAACATATCAAATGTGCCACAACTTCTGTTTTAGTCTTATACATTTTTAGGCTTTAGAAACATCTGTTCAACTGCCAATTAATTAGAATTATTATTCATACTGCACAGAAAAATAATGTATAATTTCGGAACATTGCATAAATATTACCTCTTTTTCGATGTAATTTTTCCAATTTGTTTGGAGAAAATTACACACAAAACGATTTAAATTTACACAATTTTAGAAGTTATTTTAAATTTTCTCTGATACAAAATCAGACAACATTCCCAGATTTAATAGAACCATGATTGTTTTTACTGTGTGTGAAACGTTGGGAATAATTCTCCAAAAAAACAATCGATTGATAACAAAATCTGTCAATTTCCAACTCACGGTCGATTGCGGCCGATATATCTCCACAATTCCATCGCGTTATTCCAGCTACAACTCGAAACGGATCAATCTGACCACCACGTCGCGTGTCCTGCGGGGTGTCTGCAGCTTAGGGGAGGAGGGTGGCAACTTTTAATAGCCCCCTCCAGACCCCCTCCCACTCTATCCCTCTCCCCGATTAGAAGTCCTATAAAAACCCTTACGAGCGCATTTTAAATTGAAGCGTTTATGACATGACACTTGTCCGATCGGTATCTATTCAATGGTTTTCGCTATTTATTTTTTTTCACGGCTTGTTGTCTGCATCTACCGGGGGGAGGTGGCTACCGCGCTAAATGCTCGCGCCCAACCCCCAACTAGCAAGGATTGTTTTTGGACATTGCCGTGGCGCGTTGAAACCGTCACTTTGAAATCGAAATCGAATGGAAAATCAATATCTGCTGCTGCTGCTAGTAGGTCCCGGTCAACGTTCAAACAAAACCAAGTTTGGAGTGCCGATCGAGTGCCCGTTTGGGGGACTGCAATTAACGTGTCGTTTGGAGTGACCAGCTGGTGGGGTCATGGAGGAGATCGAGGGGTCCTCACAGCTGGGCGACAGGACATCAGTTTAATTTGTTGTGAAGTGGCGCGCGCGGGTTTCTTTTTGCTCGCTCTGTGGGCAGCTGGTGTGTGTGGTGTGAAGGCTGATGCTTTGTTGAGTAATTTTTTGCTTGGAAAACGACTGTTGAGTGGTGTGAGTTTGAGTATTTTGAGAATTGTTCAAAATTAAAATTTGAAAATTTTATTCTTTCCCTATCAACGGGATATTTCATTCTTCTAGTCTGTTGTACTTTGTAGGTTTTCCTAAATTTCCCACTACTTTTATTTGCCAATTTTTCATATTGTGTTTTTTATCGAAGAAAATTTGCGTCATTAGATCATTTATACAATTTTATCAGCTTTCTAAACAAAAAGGCTGCGAAAATATTCAGAAATCGGAACCTTGAGAGTGGATTCCCTGATCGTTTTGGGGTCTTTACCAAAGTTGTAGGTATTTTTAAGAACTTTTCTGAAAAAGCTTTACTTAAATAACTCGTTTTTTCACACAAAAAATGGCGCTTAATTACTATTTTTGGAAAATTCTCGTTTTTGACTAAGTTTAAAATGAGAAAAAAAAAATTTTTTTTCAACGATGGTACAAAATATCAAAACTTATTAGGCAGTGTTGCCAATTTTTTGAAAAAATATGATTTTGGAAAAATGAGGAAATCGAATCGAAATTTGATTTTATTTTTAGGTGCAAAATCAAATATGCAAGCCAAAGGTACTTTACATAAATTTTAATATCATACATCCTGTTTTTTTTTTTTCTTTTGCGTAATATGAGGTTTTTCATAGAGTCCAGACTTGATTATCCGATGGTTTGTATGGGACTTCATATAGGATTTCAAGTAGATTTCAAATTTGAAAATAATATAAATTTTTACCACATTAGATATAAGGATCTCAGCAAAACAGTTTGAAAGTTCAGTTATGATTGTTTATAAGTTTATTTTTTAGTAACAGAGTATTTAAATGTTTCGGAAAAATAAATTTTCATAAAGTAAAATTTTGTGCTAAAAAGACGAAAAACAATTAAAATTTTCGTGCGAATAACTAATTTGTTTCAATAAGTGTTATTTTTTTGTTTAAAAAAACCAAACAGCGACTTTGTTGTACAGGATATAATTATTTATTTTTTTGCAAAGTTGGAACGTGCTAAAATGCTTGTGACATGAAAAAATCAAATTGCTAAAAATTTACCTCGCGTGCTAAAAAAGTTATCAGTTATCAGTATTTTAAACCTGTTTTATAAGAAAGCAATTTCGTTCGAATTGGTCTATTCCACGAAGATGTGATTATGATCAGGAATCAAGTAGAACGTCGTTTAATGTTAATTAAAAAGTCAAAAATGAAATTTAGGTAATCTTTAATTACTTTAGAAAAAGAGTATTTCGGTGTCTACAAAAATCTGCAATCTAACAAAAGTACTTCAGTAATTAATTTGATAACCACATTATTAAAAAGAGAAGAACATTACCAGATAATCAGACATTGAAAATCATTGGCTCAAAGATAACCTTACTTTCAAAGAAGCAAAAACCATGGTATCACATCCAACATTAAAATAAGTCACATCAAAAATTGAAATGTGAGCAATCAGTTCCTTGAATGATTTAATACATTGCAAATACGTATTTTATTTATTTAGTCATAAAATTAACAGACTACAAAACTCTTAAAAATAAACAATATTACCCAAACGAATTGAAGAGTTAAAAAATAGCTAAATAACCATCTTTTTTTTAAATTTAGGCCGTTGGAAATATTTTTTTAAGTTTATGTCTCTCGACTCTGACCAAAGTCGTCCCCCCTAAAATATAAAAAAAGTATATAAACTGAAATTACGAGCCAAAGTTTCAACATTTTAATGAAAAAAGTGTTTTAAAATGCATTATACACCTGTCCAGTTGTTTTGCCATCATTTGTTTCCAAAATATCTAAGTATTGACGAAAATTTAATTTTCTGCTAAAAGTAATTTTTTTGCAGTGCTTTACATTGGAATTTCATAAAAATCCAAAACATTTTTAAACAAGCCCAAACATGATAAATATGATTATCAATGCAGAAAAATGCATTTTAGATTGTTTTCAGTTGATTAGACATCTATTTTCATGGAATATTTGAAGTTTTTTGGAAAAAAATTTTTTTTGCCCCCTGATTTTTCGGACCAATTTTGAAGGGGGGGGGGGGGGCGACATAAACTTTGAAACATATTTGCAACGGCCTTAGGATTTGTTTTTGTAAAACTCAAAAACAGAGCATTTTATAAAAATTTCACAAATTTATGTATTCATGAAAAATTTGACCTAACATCTTTCAAAACTATTTTTATTAATCTTCAACTGGGTGCTGAAAAGACAGACTGCGTAACGTGATTTTTGAAAGCTCTCCACTGCTCCCCACTAATACAGCTGCACTACAGCTGTAAACATAAACAAAGTAGA
This sequence comes from Culex pipiens pallens, assembly GCF_016801865.2. Lineage (NCBI taxonomy): Eukaryota > Metazoa > Arthropoda > Insecta > Diptera > Culicidae > Culex > Culex pipiens. The sequence continues at coordinate 185,781,931 of NC_068938.1, read as the reverse complement.
AGGCTATGTTCAAGCTCAAGCGTGACATATTTTTTGCTGATTATGTGAATTGTTTTGAAACAATTAGGATCTGTTGATATTAAAGTTTTCGCTGAAAAATTAAGTGCTTTGCGCTTTTTTTCTTCGTAGACTAAACGATGGGAAGCCAAAAGAGGCCTTTTTTGTTTTCCACGTGATGACAAAACAAAATAAATTATAGATCGATCACAATACTTGCCACTTCTTGGTAGCATTTTGCGAACAGTAAATTGGTTCCGCTTTGAAAGTTCTAAATTGAGGCCGCTTTGCGAACCACTATTCTGCACCCAGATCTTCAACTATTCAATTGAGCCAAAAAAAAAATTAAAATTGAAATTGCAAACGATGGATCCTAAATTCCAATGTTTTTTTTATTTTTTTAAATGCACTATTGAACATTACTGTTGCCTTTGAAATCATTAGATATCAAAAAATCTAAATTCTGACGAAATCCTTTTTTTTGGGATTTTTTGTCAATGAAAAAATATCCAAAATAATTTTAAATTGGTTAAACCATGCCAAAAAAGATTAAGCCAATCCAATTTTTAATTATAGGTTTTATCCCACCCCCTCCTAAATTACCATAAAAAATATTATTCCTACAAATTGCAATTTTCAGTACAAACCTTTTAGAACATATTATATAACGTTTATTAGTTCATTTGAAGTCAAATGAAAGCTTTTTATTTATTTTTTTACAAATTTTGAATTTATGGAAAAAGGTGAAACGGGAAGGCGGGAAGACATCATGACTCGAGTTTTTGGAAGCACCCTTAAGAAAAATGCCATAACTTACAAAGTTCTGTTTCTGGCAGACGCTAATTAGGTCCATAAAAAGCTTCAAGTTCAAAAAACTATTAAAAGTTGAACAGAAGTTGTCCAAGAACTTGGCGACAAAAGCAAAACTGTTATAATGTATAAATCATTTCGTGATAAAATTAGTTCAACATTTTCGAAAGCTGGGCTTGACATTTGAAATTAACCCTCTACTGCCCAATTTTTTTGAAATTTTTTAATTTTCCCTTGTTCAGGAGGTTATTTTGAGCAACTTTTGTTCAACGAAAAATTTTACTTCTCTTATTTTATGTTTTTTCTTGTTTCATTTTTAGTGTTTTAATTTGCATTTATCTTGTTTAGTTTATAATTGTTTTCGGTAATATTCGGCCTATTCTATCACCTCCGATCATTACATTTTGCCTATCTAATTTTTTCATGTTTTTACAGTCGCTTTTTCAAGTTTTTGCTCACATTTTCTGCTATAAAATGTCACCATTATCATTTTAAATTATATAAAATGCGCGAGGCATAGTCTGGGACACTAGAAAACATACTGCATGTTTCTTTTTACTTAAAATATAGGAAATTTCAGTAAAAAACACAGCCAAAGTTGCCCCCACAAAAATGACAATTTTAAATACATTGGCAAAGTCACATAAAACAAGTAAAACTTTTAGGCGTTTTTTTAGATCGAAGGCAGAGGGTTAAGTATTTATTTTTTCAAACTTATCTGCAAATCTCTTCAGAAGATACAGATTTATTTTTCTAAAAAAATGTCTTTTCATGAAAAAGCAAAACATAGACATTTGCGATAAAATGGGTTACAAAGTCATCCCCTCGACCGGTACATTGTCAGTGTGTTGTTCATGGCGAAAAAAATAAATCGAGACGAATTAGAGCTCAAGTGGGTCCCTCTCAACGTAGTGAAGTGAAAATAGTGTTAGATAAAATTTAGAGAGAGAGAAAAAAAAAACTCTTCTTAAGGACGGCTATTACCGGAGAGTTGGTCTGGTGGGCACACAAGTGGCCTGTTTGACACCAGTGTGACACCCAAGAGAGGTTGACTTCTTGGTGCGTCTTGGTGTCGGGGGTCGGTAATGGGCGATTCGGGCTCTCCGATATCAATGGAGTGTTTGTTCGAGTTCGAGAGGGCATGGGAAAAAAGAAGGCGCGCGAGGACTTGTTTTGTCGATTTGGGGTTTCGGCAAATGTGTGTCACACAGATCGCAATCGACGGTGGAATTCGAATCCAGTGGGTTGGTGGTAATTTGAGTCATTTTTGAAGTAGTGACAGTTGAAGGTTGATTTTTAAGGAATGCTTGAGAAGCTGTTCAACTTTACCGAGTTTATAGTAGAGGTGTTACCTGAAAAAAAAGAAAAAGAAAATATTGTTAGTAGTTTTAAACATGTCTCTTCAAAAAATTTCTATCACAAAATCATACAGTCTGACCCCACTTTAAAACATATCAAGCTTTATATGGAGTCATGCCACACCGCGTTAAAAATCGGCGTCAACTACCAAATCAATATACTTCACACCCACCTCAAAAATCCCCATACCAGGCTCTGGTGATCAATTCCACTAAAGACCACTCTAAGGTAGCAAATCACGCGGTGAGTAGGACCTGTGCGAGCACACGCCGAACTTCAATCACACACACGCCGCCGCACGAATAACTCCCTCACAGTAGAGGCCCCCCGACCATGCTGTGGAGGTAATTGATCAAACAACTCCAACAACTGACACTGGACCTCCAAGTTTTGACACCCGCCACCAGGCAAGAATTTCGCAGCTCTACGACGCCACCGAGGGGCCACCTCAAGTCGCGTGAGTCAACTCCATTTGACACGGAGAGAAATAGATTTTTGAAGTTGTTGAATTTTTGTTCATGAAGTCATGAACTTTTGTTCATGGCATCGTGAATTTCAGGCGTTACATAACCTCAAATGAATATTTTTTTTCCGTGCAACCTCCGTAACGCCTCGGTAGTCTGGATTAATATTTGAAAGTTTAATTGCACGTTTAGATTTCCTATCAGTCACAAGTGGTGCAGGCCAGAAGGGGCTTGGAGAACCTACGCCCACAAGCTAGCTTCAGGTTCAACGTGCAACCCTGCGGAACACCCTGAACTCTAAACGGGCCGCAACTCCCATCGTTTCACGACGTGTTTGGAGGTTTTGTGTTGCTGCTATATCTGACGGTAATTGGATTATTTGCAGCAAATTTCTCGAGACGAGAGATATTCAAGGGGACGGTTTGATCGATGTCAAACTTCTGCGCGGTTTGACCGTTTTTGGGCCGAATGTTTCTCGCGCCTCTTAAAACAAGGGGAGTCACCGCTGGGTCAACGCCCAAAAATGGCAATCCACCACCGTCTAGCGGTGGAAGCCCTCGGTTGTGGGATATGCAAATCAAGTCGACGACCTACAAGACAACCACCACCTCGGAGCGGGCTAATAGCAGCTGTCAATCTCCGACGAATTCGATCAATTTCCAAACTGCGGCAATCTCTTCAGCATCCATTCAGCTGAAGTGCATCCATTTCACGGCGGTAGTTCAACCTGGAACGTGATCAAATCGGGAGTTCCATCTCTAATTCACCCAGATAACGACCCGCCATTATCGAGGTTCTGCAGCTGCACACCGTCACCAATTTATGACCGACGCTCGTTGAAATCCCATTTTCCGAGTGTGTGTGTGGAGCTTCTAATCACGCTAAACGGTGCCATTTTCCTTCAACGTGTACAGTGTGTTTGTATGTCAGGATAGTCAAGTGTCATGGGCGGGAAATTATTTTTCCAACCCCCCCACCACAACAACTGACTGTGCTGACATTCTGCCAGGACGAGGACGACACTGGCTGGGAAATGGAACTGGGAGGACGAAAAAAAGCCAATTGAAAAGCAATCACGAACCAGAATAACTCCAGATAACGGGGCGATGTGTGACCTGAGATGGAGGTTAGGGGATTGTGGGGTTTCATCACTCACATAAAACTTGCAAAAAAGAGTCTACAAGACCCCACAAAAACTCACAATGCTTTAAAAGTATTCACTGTGACTCACAAGAAACAACAGAGGATTTTACATTTTCAATTAGAACCCCACAAAACCACACAAAAACTCACAAACAGCCAAAACAGACCCAAAAGCCCAAACAGAGTCTCACAAGTCTCCATTACAAACTCACATGTCACACAAGACTCCAACGGTTATTCACAAAAACTCACAAGGCTTCAAACGTATAGCATCATTTCCTTAGTAACCCAAAAGTGATCACAGGGATTTTCAACTTAAAAAAAGAACCCCACAAAACCACACAAAAACTCACAAGTCTCCAATACAGACCCACAAGTCCAAAAAGAGCCTCATAAGGCTCCGACACAAACTCACATATCTCACATGTCTCCAACGGTGGTCCACAAAAACTCACAAGGCTTCAAAAGGGACACGCAAACCTGTAAAAAGTCCTAAAAATACTTACAAGTCTCTATAAGAGACCCACAAGTCTCCAATAGATACCCACAAGTCTGTACAAAGACCCTCAAATCCCCAACAGAATCTCACAAGTCATCAACAGTAACCCACAAACCTCAACAAAAACACACAAGGTCCTGAAAGAGTCACTCAAGCGCAACAGAGATCCAAAAATCTCTACAGAAGCTTTTCGCCAATTTTTTTTTTTCTAAAATTTGCAAAAGTCCAATAGGGTATATGGCCCTATTTTGGACCTACTATGCAAAGCGTCAACACATTTCGCATGGTTCTCAGGAACGGTCTAACTAATTTGGCTCGTTTCAGGATTGTTTTGTGCCTTAATTTATGCTTAATAAAGTGTACTATTGAAAATTGAAATTAATTTAACCATTTCATTGTAATAAGCATTTCAAGTAAAACATTTTTTGGATGCTTTTTGGACTTATTGAATGTATTTTGGAGACATCGCTGAACCTATTTTGGACCCACACTCTGATTGGTTGAAATTTGGACAACTCGAATTGCGGCGTGCGGCGGCAACACGCACACTTACAAAAAACTCGGTCTGATAAACCAAAGGGCCTATCCACGATTATAATTTGGAAAATATTTATTTCAGAAATTAAATAATTATGATAAAACAATGGATTTGAATTTGAAAACGTGTTTTAATTATATTGAATGGAAACTCACGCATCTTTAGCAGGTCTCTGTCCTATTTACAATTTGCGTATTCTTACGACCTAATTGTTCAAGCATTAGAACATAAAAGACAACCCGTTATTAATCGCAACCCGTTATTAGTCGCAATAAATACACCTTAACTTAAAATTAAATTAATGACAGAGATACATAACAAGTTACAATGCAAAAAGGTTCTAAATTTTACGCAGAGCTTAAGTTCAAATATGATTAAACAATCAAGAAATTTTAAAGGGAGATTATAGCTTGTTACTTGGTGTGAAACTTTCTCATCTGTCATGTTAAACTTTACAGTTGCTTGACAAAATGTTTAACTACATGTTGCACTTTTAAAAACAATGTAATATTTGAAAAAATCTTTGTTTGAATACCAGGGTGCCTTTGATAGTCATAGTTTGTCTTGTTAAAAGCAGATTTGAGGTGTTCAAACATTATTTTTACTTCGAACACACCATCACTTAGGTTGCTGATATAATTTTTAAGAAAATCATTTATGTCAATATGTTTATTAGCTTTTTAACATAATACATATAAATTTTAGGTAAAATTGTTAAAAATTCAGAACTTTGCCTGAAATTCGTTGAAACTAGTTTTGTTTATTAAATTACAGATTTATATTACATGTTTAACTGAATTCAAAGAACGAATCATAAGTTTTTACATTTTATATTAATTTTGTTTTAATGAAAATGCCTTTCAATTAGGAGATTTTTTTGAATTATATTTCAAAAACAAATAATATTTAATAATATTTATTATTTACAAACTTATTTTACCTTTTCCTAGTAGAAGATTGTCCGAAGAATCTGAAAATGCATTCCGTTTTACGATTCAAAATCATGTTCATTGAGAAAATCATGACACTTTGAGAAGATTAAATTAATGCTATATATCAACATTTTCTTAATTATAGTTAACTATCTTTTCAAACTTTTCAAAATTTTTCTTGAAAAGTTCTTCATGAGGTACTTTGAGCACATCTCTACCACGGTCAGTATGATTCCATACCATTCCGTACGTATTTAATTTGTACTTTTAATTTTGCGGAAAAATCTCAAACTTATCAAAGTCACCCAGATTTACGATAATCAGATATGTCTCAAATCATAAAATTGATAAAGTTAACATCGTATTAATTTCTTATGCTAATTTGTTTTCGAAGATTTTTACTTTCTAGCTGGTTCAATTGTGTTTCTAACATGATTGACACGGTAAAATCTAAAAGTGTTATTTATTATAAGCCAACGCTGCCAATTGGGTCCTTAAATTAAGTTTAGATTGCTGATATTATTGTTCACAACGTTAAAGGTCATTTTTCTGAGTACAATGACCCTTTGTACGACCACAAAGAGTTTAAAATGGATTTTTAAATCAATTTTGAAAAATTGCCCTCGCGGTCCTTCTTGACAGAAAAGGTCCTACTTGACAGCTCGTTCCAAGGGGACCATAGTTAATCCATTGAAAAAATGTTGTCCTGTCAATATTTTTTTTTTTGCACAAAAATGAAAAAAAGTGATCAGAAATGGTTTTTAATCGTGTAGGGCTTTAGTACCCAATTGTGAAAAAATACGTTATACCTGTATTTTTAAAAATTATATATTGATAGATATGCAAAAATGAGTCAAAACTTACAAAAAATATATTTTCCTTATGTATATTTCTCTGATTAGTTTGCAATACGTCGTAAAAGCCATCACGATCTCCGACACTTATTTGATTTTTTTTTCTCTGAATCAAACCAAATTTTGTTTGTTTTTTCCAGTAAAAAACATTTTAAAGACGTGCAGATGACAATTCAAATCATTTTTTATTTATAATTCGCAAATTGATCGAGAACTGATCGAAAAATTGATTTGTTTACAACTAGCGCTTAGGATCTTTTTAAAACGAACTCAAGATTTTTTAAATTTAATTCATACGACTTTTTCAAAAACCACTCGTAAGCAATGTTGACAGCTCCTGTCACGGTGACAGCTGACGATTTAATGAACTAGACCCTTTAGGTTTTTCAATCGTTTCCCCTTCAATTCCAACAGGGTAGCCAGTTTGCATTTTTTGAAGCAAAATTTAAAAATATTTGCAGCTAAATTGGTGATAATGATGTTAAGACAAAAATAAATCAGCATCAGTTTGAATTTTGGGATACTTCGCAATCGGTCCTAACAATCATCTAAATCTCTATCATCAATTTGCATTTTTATCGTTTAAAAAACATATTTTCATTGTTTCTGTTAATCATTTGCTTTTTAAAGCTTAGATTTCTTTAAAATAATTACAGTAAAGGAATGCAATTTAAAATATTAAATTAAAAAATTTCAATTAATGTCAATGAAATATCGAAATAAATTGATAAACAAAACTGGCAACACCTTGTTATACATGTGTTGGTGATAGCCTTGAACCGACGGCAAAGTAGCTCCAAAAACTGATCCAACGCGGCTGATTTGAAAAAAATATTTTGAATTGAGTTTTTTTCGATAATAGAATAGTTATTTCAATGGTTTAGTGACGAAAAACATAAAAGAATTAAATAGACAACAGTACATTGCTCGGAAACCGGACGAAATTGCTTAGTGTCAGTGCAAAACCGAAAAAATCATCAAGGTGTCGCGAGCCAAATCCGATAAGCAACGAGGCCGGAATATTTGGACCTAATCGATGTGCTAGGAAAATGGTAGGAAATACGAATGGCATTGGAAAAAGTGGCTGAAAAAGCGGAAATAATCAAAAATGTTAACATTTTTGGAAGAGGTAAGCTACAAAACGATCCTGCTTACACTTTCTGTTTGTTGGATTCAGTGAATTCGTACTTTAAAAGCCTGAACTACCTCGATTAATAAAAATAGGTCCAAAATAGGTACTAGGTCCAAAATAGGGTCATATACCCTATTTCCAAAATTCTAAAATTTCAAAAATTTAGAAAAATTTCCAATATTTAAAATAAATTAAAAATTTCCAAAAAATTTCAAAATTTTCTATATTTCCAAAATTTTCAAAATTTCCAGAATTTCCAATATTTTCAAAATTTACAAAATTTACAACATTTACAAAATTTACAAAACTTACGAAACTTACAAAACTTATAAAACTTACAAAATTTACAAAATTTACAAAATTTACAAAATTTACAAAATTTACAAAATTTACAAAATTTACAAAATTTACAAAATTTACAAAATTTACAAAATTTACAAAATTTACAAAATTTACAAAATTTACAAAATTTACAAAATTTACAAAATTTACAAAATTTACAAAATTTACAAAATTTATAAAAATTTACAAAATTTACAAATTTTACAAAATTTACAAAATTTACAAAATTTACAAAATTTACAAAATTTACAAAATTTACAAAATTTACAAAATTTACAAAATTTACAAAATTTACAAAATTTACAAAATTTACAAAATTTACAAAATTTACAAAATTTACAAAATTTACAAAATTTACAAAATTTACAAAATTTACAAAATTTACAAAATTTACAAAATTTACAAAATTTACAAAATTTACAAAATTTACAAAATTTACAAAATTTACAAAATTTACAAAATTTACAAAATTTACAAAATTTACAAAATTTACAAAATTTACAAAATTTACAAAATTTACAAAATTTACAAAATTTACAAAATTTACAAAATTCACAAAATTTACAAAATTTACAAAATTTACAAAATTTACAAAATTTACAAAATTTACAAAATTACCAAAATTTACAAAATTACCAAAATTTACAAAATTTACAAAATTTACAAAATTTACAAAATTTACAAAATTTACAAAATTTACAAAATTTACAAAATTTACAAAATTTACAAAATTTACAAAATTTACAAAATTTACAAAATTTTGCAAAATTTACAAAATTTTGCAAAATTTACAAAATTTACAAAATTTACAAAATTTACAAAATTTACAAAATTTACAAAATTTACAAAATTTACAAAAATTACAAAATTTACAAAATTTACAAAATTTACAAAATTTACAAAATTTACAAAATTTACAAAATTTACAAAATTTACAAAATTTACAAAATTTACAAAATTTACAAAATTTACAAAATTTACAAAATTTACAAAATTTACAAAATTTACAAAATTTACAAAATTTACAAAATTTACAAAATTTACAAAATTTACAAAATTTACAAAATTTTAAAAATTTACAAAATTTACAAAATTTACAAAATTTACAAAATTTACAAAATTTACAAAATTTACAAAATTTACAAAATTTATAAAATTTACAAAATTTACAAAATTTACAAAATTTAAAAAAATTACAAAATTTACAAAATTTACAAAATTTACAAAATTTACAAAATTTACAAAATTTACAAAATTTACAAAATTTACAAAATTTACAAAATTTACAAAATTTACAAAATTTACAAAATTTACAAAATTTACAAAATTTACAAAATTTACAAAATTTACAAAATTAACAAAATTTACAAAATTTACAAAATTTACAAAATTTACAAAATTTACAAAATTTACAAAATTTACAAAATTTACAAAATTTACAAAATTTACAAAATTTACAAAATTTACAAAATTTACAAAATTTACAAAATTTACAAAATTTACAAAATTTACAAAATTTACAAAATTTACAAAATTTACAAAATTTACAAAATTTACAAAATTTACAAAATTTACAAAATTTACAAAATTTACAAAATTTACAAAATTTACAAAATTTACAAAATTTAAAAAAATCAAAAATTTAAAAAAATCAAAAATCTACCATTTTCTAAAATTTTTGCATACCATTCCTCAGAATGTACCGTTCCCTAGAATGTACCGTTCCCCAGAAATATTTATCGTTGTTATTATTATTATTACCAAAACTTCCAAAATTTCTAAAATTTCTAAAATTTCTAAAATTTCTAAAATTTCAAAAATTTTCAAAATTTTTAAAATTTCCAAAAAATTAAAATTTTGCAAAATTTCCAAAATGTCCAAATGTCAACTTCTGTTAGCAGTTATCACAAGTCAAGACAGTTTTCCCTTCTTTAAAAAAGGTGAAATTCAACTTGTGTCAAGAGATCTTCTTAAAAGAAGGAAAAAATAATCAGTTATAGTAAACCAGCAGTTATTGTAAGTCAAGAGAGTTTTCCTCTCCAAAAAAAGGAAAATGCAATTTTTGTCACCTTCTTTAAAGCGATTCTAATAATATTTTTTGTTGAACATTTAAATAATCATGCAAAATGAGCAATATGCTAAAGGTCCAATATGTCAAATGGAATTTTACCAAATGACACCAATAATCTAATTTTAATTTTCACAAGCATTTTTCTTCTTTGCTTAATTAAAAAAGCATTCACGGAAAAACAAAAAATAAAAAGAAACTGCAATTTATTCGGCATTTGAATAACTTGTATGATTTAACATGACTGAAAAAGAAGGGCGAAGTTCTTAGAATAATAGCACGATTCATAGGCCGAAATTATATGTTCTGTTATTTTCTCAAAAATTGTCGTCAAAAAAAGAACGGAAAATTTCTTGGCATGGATAATATTACTTTGTCAATTTTTTATATTTTCTAAGAAATTCCAAAAAATCTAATCTTTTAAATAACTTTGCATCAATTCCTAATATTTTTCGAGAAAGAAACTTTTCTGGGCAATGGTTTTCTGGGAAATTGTACATTCTGGAGAATGGTTTTCTGGGGAACGTGACACAATCCCCACCAATGCTCACATTTCTCCAAAACAGTCCAAACAGAGACTCACAAGTCTCCAACCAGAAAAACACAGATCTCATAAATCTCCAAAGGTGGTCCACAAAAACTCTAAAGGTATACTCACATGTATTCAAAACTGACACACAAGTCTCCAACAGTGGTCCACAAAAACTCGCAATGCTTCATAAGAGACATACAAACCTGTACAAGGTCCCAAGCATACTCATAAGTCTACAATACATAACCACAAGTCTCCACAGGGCCCCAAAATCTCCAACAGATTCTCACAAGTCTTCAACAGTAAAACCCACAAGTCTCCACAAAGACTTACAAGTCCCTAAAATAGGCACACAAGCACAACAGAGACTCACAAATATCTACAGAGACAGATTGACTTTTAACATTAAACTCACAAGTCCTCACAAAACCCCACAAAAACTCACAAGTCTCCAAAACAGACGCACTAGTCCAAAAAAAGACTCACAAGTAAAATTCCAACAGTTTGGATTCCAGAGACAATTGTAGAGAATCAAATCTCAACAAATGTCGTCCAGAACCCCACAATCCCCTTCGCAAATACTGTCATTACTACAACAAAGCAGATGGGTAAGCAAAAATCGAACTATCCCCAACAACGACGATAGCTAAACAAAATCAGAACAAATCAGAACCAACTCTTGCGTGAATATTCCTCCGACCATCCTGTGTGGTAGTCCATAAAAAAGAACAAAATCCTTCCGTTCCATCTGCAGACCATCCCTTATCCCACACGTACTCTACGCGAGGTGAACACCACGTCCACCTTTCGCATCCCTCGTTCTTATCTCCCTCGCGAGGGTTCGAGGCACCCAGGATAAAATCGAAATGTCAAATACAATCAGTGAAATTGAGAGGAAGTCCCATCAAAAGAGGAAAAGACTCTCTGTCGTCCCCGATTCCTGGAAGCTGCTCCCAGAGCCTTTTGCTGGCTTTTGTTCACTTCGCCAACCCGTGTCGACCACCAGAGTCCAACGATCCGACTTTTGTCGAAGGTTTGTGTGTGTTTTAGTGTGCAGTCGGGCGTAAAACGAACGAAAGGATAACGGAAAGCTGGTCCAAGAGCTCTGGAAAGTAGTTATTGGGAACCGAGGAAGGAAATGGTCTTGAACTGTGTCGAGGTAGGATGACGGGGCAGGTTGAGAAGTCTTCTTTCAACGGGGTTCCGGATTGACGTTCCATTGTTGGGCCGATTAGCAGGACATGCAGGATGGACCCAGGATGACAAGTGGGCCCGTTGTTTACTGCGTTGAGGTCGTTGTGTGTGGCCGTTGGAGACTTGTGGGTCTTTGTGGGAACTTGTGAGTCCATGGGGAAGCTTGTGTGACGCTTTTGGAGACTTGTGAGCTTTTGTGGAAGCTTGTGAGCAGGGATGGAATAATCGCAAAAAAATCATTTTCGCCAGCGAACTTTCTTCACCCGCGAAAGAGAGAGGTGGCAAATCACGAAAAAGAAATTCGCTCCCGAACTTATAAAAAAAATCAATCTGCTGATGATTTTTTGTTAATTACCTTGTCAACACCACTTAAAAATATTTATTTCACTTTGTTTACACACATTGCCCATCTACAGAAAGTGACAGGTCATTTTTCGACGTGTGACGTTACACTTGCAAGTGTAGTAGTGAAAAAGATGATCCGCCGAATAATCAAGATGATGATTTTTTTAGATTCCTTTTACCGATCTTTCGTGCACGAGAGAGGAGAGCCATGATCCCTTTGGATTTTTTCTCTTGATGAACGTCCAATGATTTTCTTTTGATGATGATTATTCCATCGCTGCTTGTGAGACTCTTTTGGAGACTTGTGAGTTTTTTTGTGGAAGCTTGTGGAACTTTTTTTTTGGGATTCTTTTGGAGACTTGTGAGTCTATGCGGATTCTTTTGGAGACTTGTGAGTCTATGCGGAAGCTTGTGAGACTTTTTTGAAGACTTGCGAGTCTATGGAGAAGCTTGTGGAACTATTTTGAAGACTTGTGAGTCTATGTGAAAGCTTGTGGGATTCTTTTGAAGACTTGTGAGTCTATTTAGAAGCTTGTGGGATTCATTTGGAGACTTGTGAGTCTATGTGGAAGCTTGTGGGACTTTTTTGGAGACTTGTGAGTTTTTGTGGAAGCTTGTGGGACTTTTTTGGAGACTTGTGAGTTTTTGTGGAAGCTTGTGGGATTCTTTTGGAGACTTGTGAGTTTTTGTGGAAGCTTGTGGGATTCATTTGGAGACTTGTGAGTCTATGTGGAAGCTTGTGGGATACTTCTGAAGACTTTTGAGTTTTTGTGGAAGCTTGTGGGACTCTTTTGGAGACTTGTGAGTTTTTGTGGAAGCTTGTGGAACTTTTTTGGAGACTTGTGAGCTTTTGTGGAAGCTTGTGGGATTCTTTTGAAGACTTGTGAGTCTATGTAGAAGCTTGTGGGATTCTTTTTGAACTTTTTCAGAATCGTGTGGATCCAAGTAGATGGACTGTAATAAACATTCACAGCAAACTGAAACTTTCTACTCTGCGAAATGAAATTATTAACCGCCCAGTTACAGACCAACTCCAGCTCAACTTTTAAATTGCTCCCGAGCGCGAGCATTCTTCCAGCTGCGTTCCACCTTGAAACAATGCACAATTCCTTCCTACAATTTCTAGCAAACTTCAGCATACGAATGCCGGTATAATTTTTCTCAATTCCAACTTTGAGCCCAACTTTTCCCTTACCGCCCCGATATTACATACTTTATTATAAGCTCGCGACGCGTTTTCACAACTTTTCCCTCCCGGGCACGAAAGCTCGCCTTTGTATGCAACCCCCGCATCATCCCCTCTATCAACGGATTAAACACTTTTTTCACCGGTGAACCAGAAAAACCACCGCACCCTCTCCCCTCTCAAAACTCCACGTTCCAGAGTTCCTTTCGCCCAAAGAATGGTTGCTATTTAAAACTTTTCCCTTTTTCTCGTAATGCAATTTGCATACTCTCCCCACTTTTTAGCGAGTGTGTGTGATTGTGTCTCCAAACCACCGGCATTGTCAGTTTCTACGGAAAATAACCCAGACAACCCCCGTCGGCGAAATGCAACATTTCTTGGGGAAAATTCTTCGCTTTTCCACGTTTCAGCGCAGAGCGAGGATTCCAGGTAATTCGGGATGTTTCTACGTCAGGTAATCTACAGCGGGAAAATGAGGAGTTACACATACACACACCGAGAACCCGACAAGTCTATTGTTTGCGCATCGTTAGGGATGAAAATGTGGGGAAATTCTTTGGATTAGCGAACGGTGAAGGGTTGTGAGTGGGTTGTAACCTTTGATGAGTCAGGTTTGGCGAAAGTTTGGGTAATTTACTTTGGAGCCTTTCGGCTTGGAGACTTTAGTCTGTGGAGATGTTTGTCTTTGGAGTTTTCAATCTTCATAGACTTTAATCTTTGGAGATTTAAGTCTTCATAGACTTCAATTTTAGAAAACGCTTGACTTTGGAGACGTCAGTTTTTGGAGACTTCAGTCTGTGTAGACATCAGCCTGTGGAGACATCAGTATGTGGAGACATCAGCCTTTAAAGCCTTTAGTCTATGGAGACTTTAATCTTTGGAAACTTTAGTCTTTGAAAACTTAGCCTTCGGAACGTTATTCTATAGAGACTTTAATGAAGTCTTTTGAGTCTTATGTGTTTGAAAACTTCAACTTCTCGAGCCCGATATCTTTGGAGACTACAGTTTTAGGAGACTAAGGTTTTTCGAGACATATGTCTTTGGAAATTTTATTGTTTGGAGACTTTAGCCAATGGAGACTTTAACCTTTGGATCCTGTAGTCTTTGAAGACCTTAAGCCTTTGGAGACCTCACTCTTTGAAGACGTCAGGCTTTGTAGAATTATTCTTTTTTCGAGGCTCCATTCTTCAGACTTCAGACTTTGAAGACATAAGTCATTGGAGTCTTTAGACTTTGAAGATATCAGTCTACACAGAAAAAAAAATTATGGATATTTTCATCAGGAAATGATGACAGATTTTATGTCGAAAAAAATGTGTAACATTACATCAGGAATTGGTGAATATTCATCAGTTTTTGATAAATATTCATCAGGTTCGCATTTTTACAAATTTTTTATGTAATATTACTTAAAAAAGAGGAAATATTCAACCTACCAAATTTTCAACCTTCCAAATTCAACTTTTTTTTCTGTGTATGGAGAATATCCTCGAGACTGCTTCAGTATTAGGAGATGACTATCTTTGAAGACTTCAGTCTTTGGAGATGTCTCTCCTTGAAGATGTCTATTTTTGTAGATATTTTTCTGTGGAGACTTCAGTCTTTGAAGACGTCAGGCTTAGCAAACTTCCATTTTTGTAGTATTAAATCTTTGGATACTTCAGTCTACAAAAACGGCATTCTCTAGAGGCTTTAGTCGTTGAAGATATCTATCTTTGGAGACTTCCGTCTTTGAAGATGTCTGCCTTGAAGACTTCAGACTTAGTAGACTTAAGTCTTGGAGACGTCAGATTTTGGAGAGTTCACTCATTGGAGAATTAAGTCTTTGCATACTGCATCCTTTAAAGACTTTAGTCACGGGATTGAAACTCGTCCGAAAAACCTGTATCATTTTCTCAATCAAAACGGTGGCGCCGCGTGGTGGTAGCTGCCCTGTTTATTACACTGTGAAATTATCCATGGCTAATCCAAGGAACCAAAAGGTGACAACAGAAATGTCCGCCCAGAAGGAGTGCTGCAAAAAACTTTTTATTTTTAAAAAAGTTCCTAACAAATCAGCAACGAATTACAAGTTTGATAGTCGAACTACACTTAAAAGTTGGTTTTGTTATTTGTTTTTGCAAAAGTGCCAAAAATATTCGTAACTACCTTTTGTCTCTTGGTGGCGCTTTGTGTTAGTATGTGTGTGGTCGATATTTGCGGACGTGCACGCAGAACACAGAATAGTGAGAACTAGCGAAAATGCCTCACTTTCTTCTGATACAAGTCGCCATATTGAAATTGTTTGAAGATTCATACCCGTGCTTTAGTCTTTGTAGACATCAGACTTAGTAGACATGAGTCTTTGGAGACCTCAATCTTTGGAGATGTCTTTCTAAAGAGATGTCTGTCTTTGGAGACTTCAATCTTCACAGACTTCATTCTTTGAAGACTGCATCCTTCGGAGACTTTGGAGACCTCAGACTTTAGTGACAAGATTTTTGGAGAATTAAGTCTTTGGATATTTCGAAACGCCAAAGTCTTGAGAAAAGTTTATTTCTTGAAGATGTATGTTTTGGGATTTTTTTTTTTTTGTAGAGTTTCAGCCAACTGGTAATTGTGTTTAATTTGAATCTGTGGAACATTTTATTTTTCAAATACTGAAGACTGATGCGGTCTGTATTTGGGTAACTTTAAGTTTTCAGAGTCAAGAGTCTGTGGAGACTTGACATTTTGCTCTATGTAAAAAAATACTTGAAGAGACTTGAGTTCGAGAGGAGTTGAACCTATGAATATTTAGTTTCAAATCTCTAAGGTTTTAACCTGTGGAGACTTGAGTGTCTGAAAACATAAATCTATTGAACCTTCAAAAGACACTTTTTTCTGTTAAATTAAATCTGGAAATACTAGAATCCATACAGATATTGTTCTTGGAGACTTTTTTTGAATTTATGATTTCAAATGTTAAGTTTGTTTCAGCTTTCAGATAACAGTCTAAAGAGGATTGAGTCTCCAAATCATAGTTGAATTGAAGTGTACAATTTATAGTCTCCACAGATTGAACTTGTCACTGACTCAAGTCTCCACAGAATAAACTCTTCACTCATGAACTAATTTTGTGAAGAGCTTAATCTGTGGAAACTTGAGTCAGTGACGAGTTCATTCTGTGGAGACTTTCGTATGCGGAAATTTAGATATGTTAAAAGCTGTGTAGACTCGATCAATGAAGTGTTAAAGATGTGGAGATTTGCGTCAGTGACGAGATGTCTTTTATATGTAT
Source organism: Culex pipiens pallens (assembly GCF_016801865.2). Classification (NCBI taxonomy): domain Eukaryota; kingdom Metazoa; phylum Arthropoda; class Insecta; order Diptera; family Culicidae; genus Culex; species Culex pipiens. The sequence continues at coordinate 185,765,277 of NC_068938.1, read as the reverse complement.
CTGTGAAGAAAAGAGTGTGTTATGATTTGATTCAGTCAAATCTAGTATGTATAGACTTTTCTTATAAAAAATCAATATTTAAGCTGTGGAGACTTGAATTTGTAAAATTTGATTTGAAGAGACTTGAGTTTGAGATGGTTTGAACCTAAGAATATTTAGTTTCAAATTTTGAAGATTTTAAACTTTGGAGGCCTAAGTGTTTGAAGATTCAAATCGGTTATACCTTTAGTAGAGACTTTTCTTTGTTAAATTAAATCTGGATATACTAGAATCTGTAAAGATTTAAGTTCGTGGAGACTTATCTTTTTTATTTTGGTTCAGATAGGTTCAGTTTTCAGACAACAGTCTGTAGAGTATTGAGTCTCTACTTGATAGTTGTGTTAAAGTCTCCAATTCAAAGTCTCCACAGATTGAACTCTCCACTGACTTAAGTCTCAACTGAATTAACTCTACACTCGTGCACGGATTTGAGAAGAGTTTTATCTGTGAAGACTTGAATCAGTGACGAGTTCAATCTGTAGAGACTTGCATACGTGATAATTATTTAATGAAAAAAGCTGTGTAGATTTAAGTTTATTTGAGTTTGCAAAGTCTGTGGAGACTTACATCAGGTTTAATTTGTGGAGACATTGAAACAAATCTGTGAGAGACTGTGTGAAGTAAAGGGTTCAATCTATGGAGCCTTGAATCGGTGACGAGTTAATTTTGTGGAGACTTATCTCTGTGAAGATTTACACATATATATCTCCGAAGATTCAGATTAAAGTCTCCACAATTTGAACTGGATACTGGCTCAAGTCTCTTTAGCCCAAACACTTCACCTAGTCAAGCCTCTATAGACTCTAGCATCTGGAATTTATAATTCTTCAAATTCAAACAATCACAAACTGAAGTCTTCATAGCATTCTACAAAAATTAAATTTGCAGCGTCTTGAGTCTATAGATGCAAATTATAGATTAAGTAAGTTAAATGTTTGACATGAGGAGACTTAACTTACTGTTGAGTTAAATTTGTGGAGACTTTAATATGAATCTGTAGAGACTTTGGTATGATTTGGATTTTTTTGTATTTAAAGACTAGATCTAGATACTTGGGAAAGCAAATTGTTTAATAGGTGAAAATTTCAAAAATATGTTTATGGAGACTTGAATAAATAAAACAAACATTTTGGAGACTTCAATAGAGATCGGCAATATAATGCTGTAAAGCAAACAATTATTAGATTTGATTTTTGAGGATTCAATTCTCGGCAACTTTATCGTGAGGAACCTAAAGTACTTGAAGACTGAACTTTGTAGACTTGAGACTGTAGAGATTAGAATTACTGAAGAGCTTTGGTATGTGTGTATCTGTGGAGACTTTAAAATTAAGAATCATAACTTTATAGAAACTTGATTTATTTGGAAGATTTAATTCCGTAGTTACTGAAATCCGTTCAATCTTGAGTCATGCATAACTTGAAACTTTGCGGGTTTCATAAACTCCGAATTTTCTTCCTCCCAAATAAAATCCAACTAACGTGAGCCATAATCTTCCTTTCCTGCACCACGTCAAACTTTAATTAATCCCATAATCCAACCACGCAAGTCAAGGGATAATCCAAAAACCACAGTCAGTCAACCCCTGGAGCTTTCATCGCATGTCGTCGCCAGAGTCACACACAGAACTGCAGCGAACTTTTGAAACAAAGCTTTTGCGTGGAGGGGAGGGGGAGAAAACTTTTCCAACCTACTTTTTGCTACTAGTTTGGAAGGTTTTCACTGCGAACAAAAAAAAGTTGCGTTTTTTGTACTGGGATGTGCGCCTTAGGGGAAGTTAAATTTTAATTTTCGTAGCCCCCCTCCTGTGTGTACAGTTTGATGCAGTTCTAGAGGAGCATATTTTATTTTTCGGGGGGGAACTTTTCAGGTGAGGATGTGAGAAGAGGGGAAAAGTTTTGGGAATGTTTTTGGGGGGCATTAACTTTTTAACTTTCAAATTTAGTTGATCTGTGGAAGGTAAATGCTTCCTGACTTGTTTGAAAGTTGCTTGCACTAGGATGGCAATAATAGTTCTTGGATGGTTAAAAAAAAACTATTTGAAACTTAGTGTAAATATAAGCTTTTCTGAGAGTGTCTTATTTTTTTTTTCAAAATTGCATTTGAAACTCTCACACAGAACTGAGATAAAAAAAAGAAGAACGACTTTTTTTTCATTTCCTTTTGTGTCGTTCTTCTCCAGCTTGACAGACGCTGCCAACAACAGAATGCAAAAAGATGCAATTTTTGCATTCTCTTTTGTGTCGTTCTTCTCCAATTTGCTAGTTGACAGGGTCTATCAAGCTGGAGAAGAACGACACAAAAGAAAATGGCAAAAATTGCATCTTTTTGCATTCTGTTTTGTGTCGTTCTTCTCTTTCTCCACCAGTTGGCAACTTTTGTTAGACTATCGCTCATCCAATTTGTAGTTTTTTTTTTGTAAATTTAATTCTTTTCAAGCGATTTTCCGCCAATTTTCTCCAATCGATGGGGCTTAAACAAACCAACCCTCCAAAGTTCATCCCCCACAAGCTGACGATGATGGATCGATTCCGATTCCGCTCTCACTTTTCCACAACTTGAAGCTTCATACATAAATACATAAAACCGTTTGAGCTGCTGCTGCCCATCTTTCCGCGCCGCGCGCGCGTCCCATCGCTATCAGCTATTCATCAAGTTTTATCATTACCATAATTCTAGAAAACTTCCCCTTTGGAGTGAAAGAAGGGCTTTTTTCGTAGTCTCCTTGAGTGCACCTAATAAAAATTCTTAAAATAAATGCATTTTAATTTTTTTACGTAAATTCATAAAATAAAAAATCAAATTGTTTTAAAAATTGAAAATTTTTATTCAAATTAAGATAAAAAATGTCAAATATTTTAACTGTGTAAGCTTCGAGAATGTGAGAAAAAGTTCCTTCAAATTCCTCGAAGAGGGTATTGAATTCTCCAAGGAGAGGGGTTTGGGTGGGTGCAGAAAAAGTGACGATGGCTTTCACTTTTTTACGCTAAGGGAAGGCAGAAGAGCAGCCAGAGCATAGGACTTATCAATCAATTTTGAACGATTGGAGCTCTCAAGAAGAGAACTTTTTTTTTCGTTGGTGAGTCGCTGAAGATTGTCTTATCGCGCGTGACGATGGATTCTTTCGGCGGTTGGCTTTTGAGTTGAGAGGAGAGCTTCTTGATTATAAATGGATGAAATTTTTCCTGGCTGGCTGGGTGATGACAAAAAAAGAACCGTTGGCATTGATTAATTCGGAAATGAGAACGCGATTTGTGGCCGACGACTAATCGAAGCGGGTGACGTCGAGCGGAAATTGAAATTGGAGAATTTTTCACCAGCGAGTTTTTAAAGCTTGCTGGAAATATCATTTAAAATTCTTTTCATCTGGTTTTGATGGATTTTTGTACCAAAGTTGTACGGAATTTTGCATGCAATTACATCTACGGTTCCAGTACGTTAAAAATTCATGGGAGTTCCACACAGCACCGACGTTCTACACATAAAACAACCTCTCCCCGACCATCATCGTCAGGGCCGCCGCCCGTACACAAACCACTTTGTTCATGAATGGGGCAAACTTTCGTTCAAACACCGGGACCGGCCGGCGGCATCCAACCAGCCGAAACAACAGCAACAAAAAGTCTTTTACCTCAGCTGATTGCATTCATGCCTTGCGGTGGTCTATATTTACAGTATGTGTGATATGGAGCAGGCAGACTAGCATCTGCTCTGAAGTAGTTTAAAAAAGTTTAAGGGATCAAAAAAATAGCTTTCAAGTGAAAATAAATATTTTTTTTGTGAAATCATGGAATACAAATAAATTATAATAATATTATTTTTACAAATCATACTATTCCAACATAACAATTTTACGAATAAAATTAAATATAATAAAATTTCTTATGGTTTGAAAAATGTCAGCAGTTATATAATTTTCTAAAAACTCAATGTGCATACTTTTCGTTAGATTTTTTTTCCTAATAATCGAAACATGTTTGATTTGTTGAATATTACCTGACTTCGGTCCTACGTCGAATCAAAAATAGTTTCCGTACAATTTTAGACGCTTTTCGACTTCATTCAAGTTTGTTCATTTTTTTTTAGTTTTTGTCCTCAAGCTCTGGTTAAGATCAAGAGAGGAGGAAGGGGTAACAAATTTTCTTTTTAATTTTAGGCCTGATTTACAAAACTTGTAAGTAAAAATAATCACAAAATTCTTTATACCGTAAACCGGAGTGTCATTAAAAGGATTTCAATTTGTTTTTGAAATATTTTCGAACTGGTAAAGTTTATATCAAGATTATGATTTTTAAAACATGTAGATACTGGGGTAGGCGACACTAAGTCTATGTTCTGTATTTGAAAGGAAATTGTTTTTTCAATAGTGTTTAAAAAAACAGTTGCGCTAAAAATTCTTATTTTCAATTCCGGGGTGACTTTAATAGTCATAGTTTTTCTTGTTAAAATCAGATTTAAGGTGTTCAAAATTTATTATTACGTCAAATGTACCATCACTAAAGTTGCTAGTATAGTTTTTAAGAAAAAATCGATGTGTGTATTAAGTTAACTAAGTTAATAAGCTTTTAAACAAAATACATATAAATTGTATATAAAATTGTTAAAAAGTAAGAATTTTGCTGTAGCCGTTTCGTTGTAACCAGTTTATTATTTTCAAATCAATGTAACTTTCTTCTAAAGGAAAATTGTCCAAAGAATCCGAAAATGCATCCCGTTCTCCGACAAAAATTCATGTTCATGGAGAAATAATGACACTTTGAGAATATTTAAAATAAAACTATCCACCAACATTTTTTTAATTGAAGTTTATCAACCTTTCAAAATTTTATAAAAACTTCTTGAAGTACTTTGAATACTTCTCTACTACGGTCAATATGATTCCATTCCATTCCGCACGTATTTATAAAAAAAAATTTACTCTTCATTTTGTGGAAAGTTCTCAAACCTATCAAAGTCACCTCGGTTTACGGTACATTTTACAGTTATGTTGCTACCGAATATTTGCAAATATAAATGAATTAATGAAAATATATTTTTTCCTTAAAATTTTATGCCTTTTCCCAACCTGTGGTCTTGTCAAAAAGAGCTCTGCTTGATGAAAAAAAAAACAAAATTAAACGTTACAGAATAGAGGTGGGCAAAATCGCTCTTTTTTAGGAGCCGCTCATTTTCGTTCGCTCATTAAAAAGAGCCGCTCTTTTGAACGGCTCTTTCGCTCTTTTTCAAAATTTGGATGAAAAGGTCTTTTTAAGAATCGTGTGATTTTATAAGTTATTTCATATTGGACTTTTACAAATTATTTGATAAAAAAAATTAAACTGAAAACGAGAAGATGCCCTTGAAAACCATAGGTCTTGGTGGTCTTCATGTCAAGATTTCTACTCGAACCTAAACATTCGAGTAATAGAATGGCATCCAAACTTAAATCTAGCATGCCGGAAAAATTGCTTGTAATTTTAAAATTGTATTAATTTCTACATGAATTGAAATAATGCTAAAATTTTATTTGGAGAATAAAAATGGGAGCAGTGCGTGGCCGAATGGTTACGCTGTCCACTTTGTAAGCGGATGATTCTGGGTTCGATTCCCATCTGCTCCAACCTTCCATCGGATGAGGAAGTAAAATGTCGGTCCCGGCCTTGGTTGTTAGGCCGTTATGTCATTCCAGGCGTAGTAGTCGTCTCCATGCCATAAGTACAAACAACACACCAAACCAAGCCTACTCCGGTGGAATCGCTGGCGGCGGTTGGACTCGCAATGGTTCCTTAGAGTAGAAAGAGGTTTGGGTGCTCTCCCTATTCAAGCCTTCGGACTCCTAGGTTCGAGCAGAAACTTGCAATAGAGACCACAAAAGACCCGGGGGTCGTTAATGTGGATGGTTTGATTTTTTTTTTATTTGGAGAAAATATTCTGTGAACTTTTTCTACATTCTGATTGAATCGATAAAATATTCAGTATTCAGTACATTTTTGGTAAGATTTTAACAAATCATTTACTTTTGGGATTAATTTTTATAAGCATTGACATTTTTGAAATTGCATTTCCAATTCTCAAAAACAAATTTAATACTAATTTTTTTTTTGAAAATTCAATAAATTATATTTATATCAAAAATCATGCCATCTTGAAACGGTTCTTTCAAAAGACCGGAGATTAAAAAAGAACCGCGGTTCTTTTTTTGTGAGCCACGGTTCGTTCGCTCTTTTCAGTGAACCGGCTCTTTGAGCGGCTCGCTCTTTTTTTGCCCACCTCTATTACAGAATGTATTTGAAATAGTTAATAAACAATTGAACAAGTTTTTCAAGGAAAATTTAATTTTAAGCCTAATTTGCCACAAGATTTTTTTTTATTTTTTGTCCCCAAATATTTAGGATTTTTTGAAGGTCAAAGGGGGTGAACTTAAAATTAAACTTACAATGGGCTTTTTTTATTACAGACATAAATGCAGATTGTTTTGAAAATTTGCATACTCTAATGCAGTTAAACTTTGTGGTTTCTTTTTACCATTTTAAAATTACATTTATAAGCCGAATAAAAAAAAAAACATTGCATTTGATGGTGATCTTTTCCCTTCTGGAATCGATTGCTTAGTAAAGGGAAGGTAGTGTATCGTCACAAACTGGACCTTAACATGACACCTTAGGAAGGCGACCTATGGAATGTTAACATTAACCTTAACATGTTAACATTAAGTTGAGAATGAAACTGCCACTGAATCCGCTTTGTAAATGCCGGCCCCGATACTCTTCAAGGGTGTTCCCCTCAGGAACTGGGAAAGATTTACTTACTATTATTGCATTTGTTGTAAAATCTAAAGAGATTTGGTTTTCTCGAAAATTTTAAATGTAAGATTTTACTCTTCGACTCCAAAATAGCTAAACAATAAATGCCGGAAGGAAACATTTTTGGATACTTGTTCTGATACAATACTTATTTGAAAAGAAAACAATTTCTAATTTCAGTTTTCTTTAAATGACAAAAAAAAATCTGATTAAAATATCAACATGAATCTTAATTTTCAATTTTAAAAATTGATAGAAAATCTAAGACTGTATTTCTACAGAAATTTGGAAGATATCCACGCTTAAGCTGACAGTTTTTTTTTATAATTTATTTTTCAATTTTTGAACGAAAATAAGGCTGATTTATTTTTAAGTTTTCGTTTTCCGATCTGTGTTCTATAAATTCATTTTTGAAGAGAATAAAATAGCCCTATACTTCCACAGTTTTGAGTCTATTGTATAAGGCCTAGATTTATTTCATCCAAATACTGATTAGAGAAGACCTTTTCGGCTGAAAAAAAAAACACAAACTTTGGCCTTATTAAAATGTTATACATGGCATTGAAAATTAAAACATTTAAAATCGGGCCGAAACTTTCGGAATAATCGTTGTTAAAAATGAACTCTGATTCAAAATCAACAAAAAAAAATCTAAACTATTCCATTTTTGACAAGAAATTAATTAAAAAAAACTTTGATTCGATTTTTTTTATTATTTTAATTCCAAATTTGATTAAGCTTTAAAATTCTGGAGTTTTTCTTAAAAGGTCCTATAAACATATGAAACACAATAGTTTATAAATCCTTTTGAGAAAAACTCTAGAAATATATTTTATGCAAACTCAGTGGAGAAATTAAAAAAAAATACAATAACATATTTTTTCAAAAATGTATGTCCCCGTGAAATTGATTTTCTCTATAGCCCAAAATGTGCCTAAACACAAAAAAATAAAAATAAAACTAAAACGTTAGCATGTTAGTTAGCTGCCAAAATTTAATTAAATGGATGTTCCAATGACGCCAAAACATTAAAATTTCATGAAATCGGCCTGTTTTGTAAAGATTTGCCCTACACAAATTTAAAGGATGTTCCACCATCGCAATTTTCCAGAAACCCTAGCCCAGTTTTTCGTCATCACACGCTCCAACTAACAACGAAAACAACAACACAACATTTTCCAGCCACGTGTGAGAGTGCTCGCACATACACAAAAACAGAACAAACACACACTCACACACGCCGGGTTTTTCATCCACCGAGGCTTATCAAAGCAACGTTGTAAAAATATTAATTTCACGCAGATTCCCCAGACGAAGCAGCCGCCTATTCAGTGGACCGTTCAATACCCAAGCTAGGCTGTTTTACTACTCCCGAGTAGTGTGTGCTCGCTCTGCCATTCAGCCCGCAAAGTACAAACACTGCCGCCGAAAAAAAAGTAGGGTACACATACGAGCGAGTTTGTAAAATTCGCTGGAGCGACCATGATGTGTTCGAAAATTGAACCATTTCCTTTGAAGACGAGAGAGAATCGAAAAAAAACAACGCTGGCGAAAACTAGGAAAAACAACGAAAATTACCCCGAAAAAAAAATCAACAATGTCTCGACTTTGGGTTTTTCTCCTTCTCTTTTTACCCTATTTTCATTGAAAGTGTGTTTACTCACGAGATTATCCGTACCATCGATCGTGTTCCAAAAACATTTTTTTTTACTTACTTCGAAAACATTCGTTTACAAACAAGACACAGAAGAGACAACACACCCAAACTGCGAACAACTCTGGAAGCGACAAAAGAAAGAACAAACAGAAACACACAGTCACAGACTTGCTCTTGGCGTTGAGCGTCTTCTTTGACCTCCTGGTACTGTCTGGGGCATAGTCGAGCTGAGGCTGTGTGTAATATGTTAATAATACAAAACGCATTCACACCCACACACACACAGAATGAGAATCACACACATCTGTTACCAGCTGTTATCGGCCCGTCTAGATCGTGTGCGAGACAGCACACCGTTTTGACACCCAAAAGTTCGATAGAATTTTCTTTTTCGTTCATCCTTCGCTTCTTTCTTCATTTCTTGCATTATATTATGTGTGTGTGGTAAGGGTCTATGAAACCAATTCCGTCTTATTTGTTCCTTATTTTCGAGGTTCCTAATCGATTTCAGCCGAGCGGATCGCCTCGGACTGGGATATGGGATTTTGTGGGTGAGGGTTTGTGTGTATGTATTCTGGAGCTAAAGGACCAACAGCGCATAAGAAATGCAAGACAAGAATTAAAAGCATTGATTGAAAGTAAAATATCGTAAAATATAACTTTCCATAAATAAAACAATTCTGGATATTTTTTTGAAAGGTCCAATCAACAAAATTTGACTCAAGCTTGTTTCAAAAACACTCAAAAAGCAAAAAATTAAAGCTTTGTTTATTGGAACTATAAAATAAACCTAGAATTCTAGATTACTATTTCAAAAAGTCCTGTGCGTCATGGGTTTCTATGTTGATGGGACCTTTTTAAAAAGTAATCTAGAATTTTTCGAATTACAGTCCAGACTCGATTTTCCGAATTTTCGATTATCCGAATTTTCGATTATCCGAAGTTCGATTTTCCGAAGGTTTGTATGGGACTTCGGATAATCGAATCACGAACATAAAATTCTTTTTTTTATTTTCTAACTTTTAACATCGAATTCGAGTTCTGCGACCCCATTTAAGTAAAATCTGAACGGTTGATTTCAATATTTCAACACCGCTATTTTGGCCGCCATCTTGGATTTTAACATTCTCCATTTCCGATTACCCGAAGTGAAATTTTGCCAAGGCCTTCGAATAATCGAGTCTGAACTGTATTTATCTTTGATTTTATTACGAAATGACTATTTATTTCAACAAACTTAGCCCTCTTCTACTGCTGATTTTTTTTTGTTTCCATTTAAACCTGTGGGCGTTTTTTGAAATAAAAAAACGCAAAAATCAATTTCTAAAGACCTCCTGCAAACGGAAAAAATGCGGTCAAAAGAAAAAAAAAATACTTTTCCTATTTTAATTTTATTTTAATTCTCTCACACTAACAAAACTTAAACCATCCCCTAATGTCTTAACATTTTCCAAGGATTCAAGACCTAAAGTTTAGGATAAAAATTTGAATTTTGAAAAAAGAAGAAGAAAAGAATATAAACATTACGTTTTTTAGAATTGAGCAATTCTCCATCAAAACCGTAAATGGATTTTATTTATATTTTTTGATTTGGTTCAATCTTTGTGGGGTACTTCCCTATGATCAAAAAATCCATTTTGTGTCATTGGTTCAGCATTACATGGCTCCATAAAATTTTGACTGCTGTCCATAGAAAAATGGTACGTAAATATTCAAAAATCTATAATTTTGGAAGGAATTTTCTGATCGATTTGGTGTCTTCGGCAAAGTTGTAGGTATTGAAGACTATTCAAAAAAAGAGGCACACGAAAAAAAAAATGCTGATTTTAAATTAGCTTTTTTTACAAAAATCATTTTAACAAAACCTTTATTTTTATTTTTTTGAATTTTAACTTTTGAGCCATATAAAAGTATGGACAAAAATTTTGCCGCAGAGTTATGATTTAAAAAAAAACTTTTAATTGCCAATGTTCTGAAAAAGTTTCATTGAAGATTGGACCTCTGGCTGCTGAAATACAGCGAATAAAAGAAAAAGAACCAAGAACATTGAAGTTTTCAAGTCTCATCCAAACATTCCCATATTTTCTAATGCCAATATCGCAGCAACTAATGGTCCAATTTTCAAAGTAAAAAAATGGAACTATTGTGAAATTTTATGAGATTTTCGATTTTTTTTAATTTTGTAATCAAGACTTACATTTTGAATGGGTGAAATATTAATGTATACGTTGTAGGGAATTAGAGTTTAGAATTCTGTAAAATTTGATATCCGAGTTATGAAGTTTTGAAAAACAAAAAAAAACTATAGAACGTATGTCATACATATATATATATATATATATTTTTTTAATAAAGTGCAACGACCTAATTTACAAGATAACAAATTTGGCTTAATCTTTGAACAAAGCATAATTAATATTTTATCACGTAACGGTAGTGTTTATGTACACCCCAGTGTTTTATCATCTTTATCTAACGCTTAAGTCAGACAATAAAGTGGCAGCTTCTGAATCAGGCCATTCTAATGCACACCGAAACCTTAAACTTCATCAGACAACTTTGTCACGTCGATACAAATCTAAATTGTTTAATCGAGGTGACTGTTTTTTATTTTTATTCCCTCATCTCACTCTGGCTGCCTCCCTGTCCCAAAAAAGTCACCAAAGCATCAACTAATTTTCGTCTTCCCTTTTTAGCTTTGTTTTTTTTTTACTTCTGAGATTCTGCTACCAAACAAAGATGAGTTACCCAAAAAAAAAAACGCCGTCGTGAGTAACGCGGAATCAATTGAGAAAAAAAAAACGACTCGGTTACAGTCAGCTAGCAGTCTGCAGTTTCTTTTTTGTAATTTAAATTTTTGGTAACGTGCAACCAAAAAATCCAGAGTGGTATCCGATATTGATCTCCTGACTTTCGGGTGCCTCAACCTCTACAGTTTTTGGGTCCCGTCCAAAACAAAAAAAAAAAGAACCTTTTTCGAATCTGGGACCAGGGCTGCCAGCCAGGTGCAAGAGAGAAAAAACGTTCAAATTAATTGAGTTTCGGTGATATTCATCGCATGAAGAGAAAAAAAAACCGAAGGTTCGATGAATTTTCGAGCTTTCGGGTATGGATTTCATACACGGAGAGACTGTGCCCAGAAATTTTAACAATTAAAATTGTTGATTTTACTTTCGTAAATTTCAACAAAAGTGTACTTGTTACGGCTAATTTTCAGTTAAATCAATCAAAATTAAGTAATAATTTAATAACCTGTTTGTTGAAAATGCTAAAGGCAAAAAGCTAACAGATTTCCCGAACTCGAATGAACGTGCTCGACTGTTAGCTTTGGTTTTAGAAAAATCAAGATTTTTTTTGGTTAAATGTAAATATCAATTGGTTAAATATTTAAAAGATGAACTTGAGTTTGTTTACGTTTGTCATTTGAAGTCAGGATTCGAACAAGAGCGGTCGATTTGTTGAGTTTGTGTTGTTAATTGTGGAGTGAGCGGATGTGAAAGGTGAAAATCACACTATTTGGCTAATGTTGAAGTGCAAATCGAAGTGAACACTGTTGCAACTGTGGAGGTGCAATTGGTGAGTAAGTTTGTTGATGATTTCTTTGCAGGTTATAAACTATGAAGAACAAGACGAGGACATTCGCAATGAGGACCTCTGATGCGAGGGGACTTTATGACAATGTTTTAAGGAAAGGGAAGGGCAGTGAAAGGAAGAGGCGGGCGAACTCTTGCACGACAATACTTGCACGGGCAAATTTAACAAAAGGTTGGTTAATCTAAGTAAGTATGGATTTATTTTTACATAACAATTTATCTTTTGTGATTTTAATTAGAAAACTGAATAATGAAAAACCTTCGTGCTTACGATGGATACAAATTTAATGAACCATTATTTTTTCAGAATCATCAACCATAAAATACATGGAAATGCGTACACATAATATCAAAATAAAAATTAGATGATGGGAAATGTCTAAAAAATAAAATTTATAAAAGATATACAAAAGAAGATAGAAATATTTTAAAAATGCTGTTGATAGAAGACTGCTAAATAAACTGGTAAGTAAAACTCTAAATATTGTTTTCAGGAATCGGAGTACGTTGAATAAATTTAATGCATGCTTGGTAAGTAGCATTATTGATATTTCTTCTTTCCGCATCATAATTACATTTATGTACGATCCTTTCTTCAGTTTATAGCCAAAATTAAGAATTTTGTATTAAATTACTAATAAATGTTATATGTCTATTTGCAGCAAAAGGTTCACTTTGGTGTAAATTCTGTGTCCAACCACAAGAAAAATAACTAAACCTGAGACCGTTGTAGATGATGATGACTTATCGGATGATTGCACAGTGATGGTAAGTGAATACAACACTTAATTTTATACAACATAATAACTTAACTTGGTGAAAATTTTGCTCGGTTTATATTTTTAAGGAATTCACGAGAAATTAAACATCTTTTTTAAATATGTTTAACAAAATTTGAAATATGTTTTATTATTATTTTTTTAGATTTACATGTTTTATAATAACAGTTTATAAAAAGTTTTGTTTTTATGCTTTTTAACAGTAATTTAATAACTTCATGCAAAAAAAAACTAATTAGTACAAAAAGTTAAAATTTTAGGCAGAATAAATGCGAATATAAAAACACCCAGCATTAATTTGTGAGGCATTATTAAAAAAATACTTCAAATTCAATAAAAATATTGCTAACAATAGCTAATTATTGACTACATGTACGAATATTTTTCTGTATTTAAGTAAGACATTAGTTAAAAATATAGCTAGAAATTCAACCCGGCCTGTATCGTTAGATAATTAAAGAAAATATATATCGACACTAACATAAATTATGTTAAATTAAGAAATGTTTTGTTATAATCCACTAATAATTTTCAGCATGCAAAAATATTTCAGTTAATACAACGAAAAAAATGGTTGAAAAATAGTTGAAAAGTATGGTCCAGCCTGTTTTTTACAGAATATTCCACAATATTTCAGCTGAAAACAAAAAAAAAATAGTTAATTTTCTGAAAAAAATATTCTAGCAGTCGACTGCTAGAATTTTTTTCGGTCATTTAGCCAACGAAAATGGCAATTCCAACTATTTTTTTAGTTACTTTTAGTTACTGGTGGTCAGCAATTTTGGGTTAACAAAATCAACAATCGATTGTTGAAAAAAAGCTGTGTAAAAAATTAACCCATACTTTAAGTTAAATTAACCAAGATTTTCTTAGATTTGCCCTGGCCGGTCTCTCCGTGTATTATGCAGCTAATTTTCGGGGTGCTCAAATTTACACAGTCACGGGCGGCCCTCCACCGGGCGATAAGGATCAAACGGGTTAGTCACGACCCCAGACCGTGGACCCCGTCCGGACGCCACGTGGAAGTGGAAGAGTTGCCACGGTCGCACTAATTGTGTAACATGCGAGTGTCTGTTTGGCTAGGGCACGTGGCCGAATGGCCACTCTCTACTGGGGCCTGTTGAAAAGGAAGTTGCGACGTGGAATGATTAATGGTTCTGGAATTAATGCAGCGCGCGAGCGGTCGTTAGCGGCTGGTTGATTTTGGGCGGAGCAATAAGTTGATCTGAATCATGGCCGGGAAACAATGATTGGGCGAATTGTTGATTAACTGACCGGCGCGCTTGTGGAGGTAATGTCTCGGAACTGGAAATCTTGTGCAAGGCGGATAACAAGAGTTTTACTTTAGATTGAAGAACCTAGATCGTCATCCCTATTGTCGTTAATTAAACATGCTGTGTTTTCTCAGTACCCCTAGTCATTTTAAAATCTCAAATGGATTAATGCTACATGGAAAAAAAATCAATTCTCGAAATCGTGAATTAAGTTCATGAATGTGAGTCTGAGGTCTATGTGTTTATCGAATGACTGCAAATTTAAATGGTTTATCGTTTGAACAGTTGTCCTTTTGCCTGAAAATTGCCAAATTTCTAGGAACATACTCAAATCGATTCCTCTGTGCTCTCTTATGCTATCAAGATAGGGAATCCAGCTAGCTTAGTACAAAAGAGCACAGAATCATCGAAATATTGTTTTTACATGTTTCATGTATGTTTTCCTTAAAATCGTGATTTTTCTTTTAAATTTGATTGAAAATTACTTATATATTTAGAAAAAAAACCTTCGAAAAATTGGCGAAAATCATAAATACTTCAAAAAACTTTTTCCTGAAATTCTGATTACTCATGAGCATTACATCAACATTTTTGTTTTTGTTTGCTTTACAATTTTGTAGAACATCATTGTTACAATCTAAAAGCTAACCCTGCAATTGAGTCACGAAAAAAAGAGTGTTTATAAAAATATGTGTACTTTTTTGGATAAAATATGTTTTTTTTTTCAGGATTTTGAGTACGTAAGCAACATCACCATATTTCTATCTCATCATCATTTTGAGCTGCAATTTACTGAAAAACATGTTTATTTGGAGCGCAAAAACAATAAAAGGTGTCAATAAATATCGAAAAAGGACCTCTAATTCATGATCATTAGCGTGGTTCACGTTTCTATGAAAAAGACAAAAGTTGTTATTTTGTCTTGCATCAACCGGAATTTCATTCTTTTATGTCCCCAGAAGCACTTCTGAAAATTTGAGTCCATTTGGTAAGGTCTAGGAGCTCCAGATTTAATTTGAAATTTATATGGGATTTTGATTTATTTTCCATCGGAAACTATCTTTTTTTACATTGTATTAGGATTTTTTTTTATAAATCGATGAAATGACTTGATTCTTATAGTAGGAGATAGGTTTTGAACTGGGGAACAACTTTGTAGAACATACCAACATGCTAGGAAGTGACCCTTTAAAGATACAGATACTTTTAGATGGTGGCTGGCCCCTTCAAAAGCTTCTGGGGACATAAAAGAACGAAATTCCGGTTGATGCAAGACAAAATAACAACTTTTGTCTTTTTCATAGAAACGTGAAGCACGCTAATGATCATGTAACAAAATCGAACCATAGAGCAAAGTTTCATGGAAATCAAAGATGGGTCGGGGAAACTGCTGCGTGAGTTGATGGAGAATGACATATTTTTATCATTTTTTTTATAAACAAATGTATGCTGACGATGAATGAAATTTACCTTTCGATTTTGAGCAATTTTTCTGGGACTTTTGTACCTCGATCTCGAAGCCATCGTGTCAAAAAGTGGTCAAAGACAAATTTGTAGGAAATTGGACAGGCTTTGTGAAAAAAATACACTGAAATAAAAATACACGCCACTTCTACGAGATTTTTTGATTTTTAAGTTTAAAAGTTATATTATCAGGTGATGTCACGATTTTTGTCGTTCAAAATGTTCGAAGAAATAGCTTAAGATGTTGCAAAAAGACTGGTAAAAAATGCAGGATGGCATGTCCCTTTTAAAAAAAAAAATGCAAAATTCATTTACTTGAACTTTTTTTAAAAAAAAAGTGCTCTGAACGTCAATTTTTTGAAATCCGATAGTGGGAGTCTATTCCCCAGACAATTTTACATAAAAGTCTTCATATTGACCATTGTCCTATGTCCAATCCTTGTGAAGATACAGCGGTTTCAAAAATAAAAATGTTGAAAAACTAGTTTTTTTTGTGGTTTTTGGCAATTCCTATATGGCAGACTTGATTTTCCAGTCTCGTAAATATTTTTACCGTTAAACTCGTCCGATTTCGCATAAGTTTGTCAAATTAAATATTGGGTAAATAGGAGAAACTCCCATATGATAGCTAGTTAATGATTTGGATCTATTTTTAGTCAATTCGTTGATTTACTTATTTAGTAAATCTCTTGAGATAAACCTATTTGCTCATTTCCCATTTAGCTTTTACTAAATGGTTTTATATGTAAACGATCTTGAGAAGCTGTAAATGAACGTCAAAGTGCTGTTCTTAGATGTTGAGATATGGTCAATTTCTCAATTTATACAACTATTTACCTGATTTTCAAAGTAAAACATGAAAATTGTAGATTTTTTTCTCAGTAAAAATAAAAAATTCAACAGTCAAAATATTTCCATGGAAAAATGTCCATACTTCACTTTAACTCCAAAGTTGCCAAAAAATTAAATAGTAATTAGGTAATTCGGTAATTTCGGAAGTTGCCAAAAAATTAAATAGTTAAAGTTAAATAAAAATACGGCTTTGTTGGAATTTCAAGTTGCTATGAAAAAAGAGTTAATTTCCCGAGAACACAAAGTTGATCAGAAAATCCCTCAACAACAACAACGACATCTTTAATTATTAACATTACCAGTTATTAATACAGCTACTAAAATTGTATGGATATTGTATATTATTGAATGGGCTGTTTGTCCATGATGCAAAATGCCTTCTTGGGTCATAAGGAAGCCCCCCAAAACGTTTCAGCCAATTAAAAAAAAAAAACAAATAAAATCCATTTCCGGTTTTCGTAGAGAATTGCTCTAACAGTCAATTTTTTTTTTTCAAAATTACCCATTTTATGAGATATATCGACATTTTCGATATCAACCTCGATTTTTTTTTTCTAAAACCCAATTCAAGAGTTTTTTAAGGTCCGATAAACATTGGAACAAAATATCTAACAGAACCTTATAAAAATCTGGAATTTTAGATGTATTATTCAATCTTATTACAAGTCAATAGCTGGAATTTCTACAATAATTAAAAAAACGAATGAGTAGAGTTTGCTGAAATCGTTGTCTGTGACAAAAGCTCATTTGAAAGTGGAAGTAGTTTATAAAAGTGTGTCCATTTTCATTTAATTGATTTGATCAAAACCTTAAACTTGTCGAGTTATAGTTGTTTATGGCCAGCTTTCAAACTTGTATAGATAACTATCTGTATGTACAAATGAAAAAATAGTTGAATTTTGAAATTACATCTTTATTTGAATAATTGTACAAAAAATTTGTAAAAATGTAAAATTCAACAGAAACGAGAATTTCATCTGTTACTGACGTAAAAATAATTTGGTTTACACTGGTTCCAAATAATTTGATTTACATTGTAATATCTAAAACAAATGCAATAACTATTGTTACCGCAACAAACAAATTGTCCATAAGTAGTTATATCGAATCCAGCTCAAGTATCACTTTTGGATCCAAATTACTCAAAATTACTCCAGAAATCACGAATCGGTTTCGCTTAGACATAACCAATAATCGCACCGCAAAATCATCACTCCCCCACACGCTATCATACACGTCCGAATA